>NC_083477.1:14355383-14655383 GCF_030014155.1 Tachysurus vachellii
ATGTAAATCATTGGATATTACAAACAAACCAATAAATTCATAAATTGGTTGTTAAATCTTTTTTTTTTGTAAACACTGAATGAAAACTACAGGCTTGAACTTCACAGGGTCACTGTTTTGTTGTTTTTAATCAAACATCTATTTGAATTGTCACCTCTTGGATGAAGAAGAATGTCTCACAATACCGTCTATTTCGGGTGATGTTCTATTTCAGGTCTGAACCTCAGATTACAAGAAATTTGTACCACAATATTCAACATGCAGGACAAATATGAGAATATGATTAAAAAGTAGCCCTATGTTTATTCTGCATTTGTTGTTAAAAAGCATAAATCAGCTTAAAGAAAAGTGAGATGTCTTTGAAAGAAAAGCAATATATTTTTAAACTGAGAAAGAGTGGGAAATTAATCAGAGCTACTACACAATCACTGGGCATAGCCAATACACAGTTTGACATTTCCTGGAAAAGTGTATTAAAATAAAATAAAATAAAATAAAATAAAATAAATAATGCTGACAAACATTTTTTGAACTGTGAAGAAAAACCAGAACACGACCAGCATTGATATCAACAACCACCCCGGGGCAAAGTAAAGGTCTCACAATACAAAATTTGAAGAAGACTTTTGAGAGCGTCAGTTGAGAGCAGAAATAGAGATGCCATAACACAAGATTTAAAGCAGTACTAATCAGTAGTTAAGAAAAGGAAGATCAGACTTTAATTCAGAAACAAATGCAGAGATGAGCCACAAACGTCCTAAAACCAAAAATCGACCAAACTGATGGAAAGGGCAAAGAGTGGAAAAAGAAAGAATCCACTCATGATCCAAAACATATAAACTCGTTGGCATTAGCTTTCATGGCTGCTTCTGTAATGGGCTCAATAACCTTTACTGATGATGTAACTCATGACTGTAGCATCAGAATTAAATCTAAAATCTTCTCATACATTCTGTTTGCCAGCTTGGTGCAGTAATTGTTAACCCTCAACTGCTTCATTGTTTTCATTTAAGTTTCTCTGGATTAAAAGTATTAGCCAGATGAGCATAGTGCACAGTACAGGTACATGAATTAGTTTAAACAAAGCTTGTTGCAAAAACGTCCTGAAAGAGATTCATGGGTAGCTTCTGTATATGAAACAGCACTGTAACTAGAAAAGGAGTATCTGCTGTATACACTATACATCCTGGAAGAATTGCTGTATCTACCAACAAGATATCAACACAGGATGTTTTTTCCTGATATGTGAGAGACAACAAGGTGGGGAGCCATTATTTTTATTTTTTTTTCATCTTATTGACTTCAAGACAGAGAAAGAAGAAACCCTAATAAAATAGCTGTTTATAGCTGCTACGATTGTTGTAATAAGTTTCTAACAGACTTCCGATGATGTGCAACATGCCGATGAACAAAAAGCGTTAAGTAAAATTCATCAACAACTGAATAATTGTAATCCCTGCGATTTAGGAAGAATAAAACACTTTGTGACTTGCTGTTCATCCACTTCATAGTGGTAACATGATCCACTTCTGTCACAGATTCAGTCTCCTACAAAATCATCGCTTCAGTCCATGATCATCCAAAATGACATTTTAACTGTTCGAGGCGAGTAAAAACCTATTATACTGATTAGGCTTCTAAACAGCCGGAGATTTCATCTCATCACAATATACCCGAGGGCCAGTCAAATACATATATGGTATGAATTTAAAATAAATGATTAATATATAGGCTCGAAGTGCCTTAATTTGTGGATAGCCACAGAAGCCAGGTAGCCATGACTAAATATTATTTTGTAAATTCATTTGAAGGTGTAGTACCAGAGAAAACAATACATTCTTGTGTTACAGCTGTGTTAACAGTCTTCTACCACCAGCAAGTGGGGAAAAAAAAAAAAAAAAAGCAACACGTTGGCTTGCAGGCCCCCAATTATACTCTATATTCTAAACAGAATTTGTGAGCCAGTTAGCGTCTGTCTGTAGGCCGCACTTGTCCCTTGTGCCCCTACATTGGACATTACATGCATTGGAGGTGAATGTAGTAACTTCAAGGGATGAAAAACTGAAAACAAGCCCGTCATGATCGTACAACAGAAAATTTGAGAAAATTCAACACATAAAACACTTTAAGCTGGTTTGCATCAACATGACATGAACTAATTTAAATAAAAGGAGAAAAAGACAAGATTCTGTGGGATATTTATTTTCTGTGTGGATGTGTCCACTGGCTCAGTGTGGTCGAACCTTGGGATGAGGTAGACAAGCAGACATATACACACGGACACCAGGGTGACAGGGTGTGTTTTCACTAAAGGGGAAAGGGCAAAGGAAAATTTTGGAGCAGTGAATCATACTTGATAGACAGAACATGCAGGCCCAGCCTAAGTGAGCAGACAAATGGATAAGGGGTTAGCCAGAACAACCACTGGCATATCTTCCTTAAAAAAAATACATTCCTTTATAGCATCAGATTCATAACACATAGAAAGTCACAGATGAACAAAGACAGCGTGTAATGTACAAACAGACACAAACAATAAATAAATCACACTGCGTCTTCTGTCTAAGTAAATCAAACTTCCATGCTGTGTAGAACCTTTAGACGAATGTATATTGTTTGAAAGCATGTACACACAGACTGGTATGTACTGAGGCGTCACAGGCTGCAAAACTATATTACACTCGTTCATGTTAGGATGAAAGACATTGGGCAAATAAAATCGAGAATTGTAGTGTAAGAATCAAGTGTAAGAATAAAGTCGGAATAAAAAACAGGTGAATACAACCATGCAATATACAGACACTATCCTCCCTGTAGTCCTTGAAGCTCTACACAAAGCCAGGAACAATGCTAATCCTCCAGTCTTTACTCGTCTCAAGCTTTAATGCTGTCGATTTCCGAACCCTCATCTCCATAAAAAAAAAAGTTATGCGGAGGACACTCGACTCATGTTCTTGTTTCCTTCCTCTGACACGTTTCAGCACAGATTTCAGCATACATGGATGGCAGCTTATCAGCTTAAAATTAAAAAAAATAATAATAATAAATCTGTGCTTCTGTACATCCCCAAACATGCTTCTTTATGGCAAGATCCCTGTTACCATCTGCCATCACACGTAACATGATTCACTGACTCGTGCTGGTTCCTCCTCTACAACAATAAGAGGATCCAGACGTATTCTATTCACTGAGCCCACACACTGGCTTGTTCGGTGCTTTGTCATTCAGGGATTGTATGACTACCAGGTGTGTTCCTGCGCACCATTTAACCCCTGACACTCCTGCAGAAAGCAGCTGCATCTCCCTAAGAGCTCCTACACCATCTCATGGTCAACTAAGTGCATATATTTACACTTCTTATAGATAGACAGTAGATAGATAGATAGATGGATAGATGGATAGATGGATAGATGGATAGATAGATAGATAGATAGATAGATAGATAGATAGATAGATAGATAGATAGATAGATAGATAGGCTCTCCAGAGTATCAGCCCAATGCCTACATGTAATTGTGGAAAAAAGGATTGTAACTGACTGCTTGCATGCAACCATACAAGCAGACTCATTCTTAAAAATAACACCACGTGTACATGCACACCAGAGGAACAGTAGGCAAAGACACAGTTACACTTAAGTACAAAATAAATAAATAAATAAATAAATAAATAAATAAATAGCCTTCCATGCCCATAGACAGGAGACCAAGGCTGGGAAACAATCCACACTGTTCTCTAAAATCTTTTAGCACTCTGTCAATATCACCCAATTTAAAAAGAAGTAGCATAAAAAAAGTCAAAAAAAAAAAAAACTATATGGCGATCATACTGTGATATTTCTTTTATTTTTTTATTTGTGCCACACACCCAGTCCAAGCCGAGACATTGATGAGTCTAGTATGAGTGTGATTTACACTATTTAATGTCTATAATTGTTTAAAGATCAGAAAAAAGCAATATTGTAGTCTTCAAGACCAAATCTTAAAAGCGTACAAGTCCGTGAATCAGGCCTACTGTCTCCGGGTTCTGCTCCCAAAAAATCCCAATGTAATCTCCTGCCATCCGTCAGCATTAGTCACATGCTAGACTCGCTCTGACTCAGAGCAATTGTGTTAACAAAGACCAAATAAAGCTGCATGTGTGAGAATCAGAGGTTGAATGAAGCAGGTATAGTACAGTTTTATCCTGGGCTAACATTTAACTTGCATTTAAGTCTTGATTAGTCTCTCTGCCCATAAACCTACATAATTAATCCAGTTTATAGCAGCAGTCATTTTCACTCAAATTGTAGACACAAACGCTGGAAGGTTTTACCCAAATTGGTAGAAACTGGTTACTTACAGATGCTCAGCTTGGAGTTTGCTGCTAGATACCATCATGGCATTATTTCACTGTATTTTAATAAACAAACAGACAGCCAATTAGGGGTGCAGTGATGTACAAAATTCTAAATATAATTCAATATAATATGGTACGAAAATATGAATTAAAGATATGTGCCTTATGAAAATATTCATTTTCATATTTATTATTTCACACAACTATAATAACTGAAAATTTATAATGACAGGGCGGTTTTCACCTGATCATTTCTATCAGGAGCTGAAACACGAACATTTAGTGGTTTGTGTTTTGTGTTCGTTCACGAATGAGTGATCTTAAAGGTGGTGTCTCCATAGTTTGAGAAATGCTTCAGAAAACTGAGTTGGGCGGCAAACAAAACAAAAACAACGTGTAGCCAATGAGCAGAAAGGGGCGTGTCTTGTCTATTTCCGGAGAGAGTGTTCAGTGCGCACGTGTGACATTAGAAGAACGCGGTTTTAACATTGACATGGAGGATAAAAACAAAGAAAGAAAGCGAAGAAAGGCTTACGATAAGGCAAGAAGTAGGACCCGTGTTAATATAGGATCAGCTTTCCAGCGCTGGAGAGAACTGAACGTCTTCTGCATGAAATGGTAATAAACCTTTCACGGTACAACACACAGTACTACAAAAACCCATTTGTATTACCATAGTATTACTCACTGAGTTCATTTATTGATAAAAATATACCCTCGGTCAGCTGCCCCAACAGGTTCCGCCATTATACTTGTCTGGGTTATACTTTGGTTATACTTGTCTGGTGTATGTGTGGGGCGAAGCTATCAAAACAGGGGTGGGACCCATTTGGGTTAGGGGGTTTGATTTGGTGATTTCAATGTCAACATTGGCTTTCAAACAACGGAGACCCTACCTTTAATGCAGACGTATATACATGCTTATGGCACTAGTGTCATTGTATGTGCACTTACAGCAGTTGGCAGATTCATCACACTGTAACTATTCGGTCCACCGTCTACTGGCCACAAAGCTGAAGTGCTTTAACCCTCAGGGATCTGAGAGGATCTTCCGGTTTCTGTTTGCTGCTACCCACAGACAGACAATGCTGCTTTTCATGAGTTAATAAGTGAAAATACAAATCAAATCTTTAAACAGGAACTTTTCTGTAAACCACCGTAGATAAAAAAGGGAAGTTGCATTTTTCAGAGGAGGAATTGTGAGCTTTAGTTTAAATGTTTATGCAAATGATAGAAGAATGAAATCATGAAGAATAATCTACATTATTATGCAGTCTGATTTATTGAATCCAGAGTACAATATGCTGTATTATTACACCCACAATTTGTAACCTCACCATTCTCAAGTACTATAGTCAAACATTACTTCACTTAAAAATGTGCAGGCCAGCACATTAACTTCTCTTTCGCTAGGATTGTTGTTCCTGATATGGAGGTCACTGAAAATGATCTTCTAGACACTTGGATCTTCTGCCAGTTTGTCAAACTGCATTGCAGCTTGTGTGAATTGGAGATGATGCGTGTTGCACAAAAAACCATGCATAAGAGTGCATCTCTCATGTATTTAGAAAGAATTCAAATGATTGATGGACTCACACAGACCCATATTTTTCCCTTAATCGGATTAGTGAAGTGCAGGAAAATGCATTCAAAAATGATTGCCGTTTATGCGTTAACACAGTAATTGCCTGCAAGCTCGTTGGTTAAGGAAGTCCTGTAGGACTTGTGCAATGTTCTATGTACTGTGCTATGATTCTGGTCAAATAAAATGTAAAAGTATTTAAGATTCATTTAAAAAAAATTGATATGAATATATTTGTTTTAAAGAATGAATGACTGTATGCTCTAACTACACATACCTAAACATTGTCCTGTCAACAAATGAGATGGACCCTCTTTAGACTGATCACCTCTGTGGATGTTAACTTTGTTCTTGGCAAAGTATTTCATTGCAGCATGAATCACAAACTAGGACAGCGGAACACAGGCAGCTATTTCTACCGCTGCAATATTTTACAACTGCCATGCTTCCAGTCAGAGGAAATGTGCAGCCATCCAATGCTAGGCCACAGTATGCCTGTTGTACTGGGCAGAGTATTTCATTGTGGCGTAAAAGAATCACAAACTAGGACAACAGAACATAAGCTGCTATTTCCACCGCTGCAATATTTCACAACTGCCATGCTTCCAGTCAGAAGAAACGGAAACGTGCAGCTAATCTAATGCTAGGCCACAGTATGCCAGTCCAGACAGATAGAGACAGCATCTGTCTGTGTTCTCCTGCCAAGGCCTCTGATCATGTTGGCCATTTCTGGCGGTCAGACAAAGAACAGCTCGTCACCCTGAAGGTGACCAAAAACCAGGAACATTTTGGTGTCCTGCAGTTGTCTGGGCTAACATACATGTTCCGTGTGGGGAAAATGAGAAGTGTCTGAGTGTCTGGGTCAGCTAAGACATGGACCTGGGTCAGGAGCCGACAAGCTATTTGACAAACTTATCTTAACATAAGTGCTGGAGCAGGATGTTGATTGGGCAGGGTTTGCAAATATGTGTAATATTATATGTGTGTGTATGTAAAATGATCCTATATGCAATGTGATTTGGACATCTTGTGTCAGGATGTGACTTAAGACATACATTTATTTTAGACAGCAGTTAGTTCCAGTCCGGTAATTTGATTGGATAAGGAGCGTTCTTAAAGTGCTGCACTTTACCGCTTGTATCATTTCACTTGTCTCTGCTCATTACATAAAATTTCAATTTTACTAATAGCTCCATAATAGGAAATTCTTATCAACTGCAATATGTAGAAAAGCAATTTAGATAGTTAGTTCCGGTCCACTGACGGCAATAGACAAGCGCTTATTTCTGGCGACTAAACCCGCTTTTACAGTAAGGTTAGTTATATCAGTAGAAATGGCAACAAAGCATTTAACATGAATAGAAATTGTGAATTAAAATACGAAAGGAAAAAGAAGAAGGTGGAGCCAACTTCACCAGAAGCACCTCGAACATGAATACACAAATCATTGAGAGCTGGTGATTAGCATCTGTGGGATCTGTTTCAATTCACGTTTATTTTCTTGGACTCAAAAAACTGTATAAAAATGTCAATTACACTCACATTCATGCTGTTACAGTGAATATGGGCACAGCTGTGCTTACCTGCAGCCTTGTGCATATGGCTGAATAACATGATGATATTCAGTATAACAACTCCTGCTACCGTGATATTGCTGAATTGAGATGAAATATAAATACAACTACATTCGGGCTGCAGCTATCGATTATTTCATCGATTATTCGAGTAATCGGATAAGTGGAATACTAAATATGCAAGAGAAAATAACTAATTTGCTTACTTTTTAGAAAAATATTTGTTGCTAAAATTGCATACATTAATAACCATGACAACTAAACCCATTTAGAGCATTTAATTGTTATATTACATTCTCTGGTGGAATGATGTAATAACGTCAAGCCAATCTGCAATATTTGCAGCTGTGTGTCTCTCTTCAAGGGGCATCATGGTCAGGCTGTGAGAATGTGTGTGTCAGAGAGAGTGAGACTATGAACTTGAATGACGCTTAGGCCTTCACAAAAAGTAGCTAATTTGTGGACATCATAACTAACCACCATATTGATTTACAGTCTTAAATAGTCACTACAAATAGTCACCACAACCAACATACACTTTTACGGGCCTTCAACTAAGAAGCATAATAATTTAGGCTAAACGTGAACACTAACGTTACCTTGTGTCGACTCTGCTCAGCGGACTGTTTTTGGATGAGATGTTGAAGCACAGAACTTCAGTCTTACAGAAAACCCACTGTACAGAGTTTTAGTTTGAAATGATCGCAAACTTTGGAAAATTTCTGCCTTTTTCTTTCTCCTGAACCTTCTCCACGCCCCTCGCCGCTTTCTACCTGTTCCTTAGTTTTTCGTTGTCCGTGTTTACATGACATGTTCAGAGTTTAGTAAGTTGTGCATCGGTAATAATGGTACGCAGGGAAATGCAGTGCTCCATGTGTAGTTAAAGTGAATGGACTAAACGTATTAAAAGTTAAACGTATTCGAATTACTCAAAGAAGTGGGTTTTTTTTTGTGACGTGACATACGGCTAAGTATGATGACCCATACTCAGAATTCGTTCTCTGCATTCAACCCATCCAAAGTGCACACACACAGCAGTGAACACACACAGCCTTGCTCAAGGGCACCTCAGTTGTGGCCGGCCCGAGACTCAAACCCACAACCTTCAGGTTAGTAGTCAGACTCTCTAACCATTAGGCCACGACTGCCTGCCAGCCCTAAGCTAGATTTTCCATATAGTCACCGAACATGTTTTTGTGAAAATATCCCAATTAACAAGCTATTATTTGAAGAACATATTGCTCACTCCTAATTTGTAAGTGTTTTTTCCTCTACAGTTGGCTCAGGTAAGAACATGATTGCGTATACAAGCACAGTAGAGTGAAACATGTTTTGTCTGCCCCAGAACTTCTAGATGATCTCATGTTAACCTAATCCTTCTATACTGCTAGGCAGAGTATTTTGGCCAAATGAGATCTATACAGTAAAGCTCATTCTAGAAACAGTTTTCTTTTTTTGCATATAATAAGCAATCGCCTTCATTCTCCAGCCCCTTTGATCGTACTGCCTCAAACTGTCAAAGCTATAGATTTACAAGCATTTTTTTCCCTTCACAATGATATCCTCTCAACCATTCAACATAGTGTAAAACTACAACATAAACAACCAAAAAAAATAAATAAAATCCTTGTGCTATACATATATATATTCATGATCTAGACTGAGTATGATGAATATTCTATCTCGGTTTTTATTCTGTTTGTGTATTCATGGATTGTGGCTCACGTAAGTAGAAGACGAAGGCAATATCACAATAATGCAGAAAAGGTAAAGAAAACAGTGGGGAAAGAAAGAAAGGGTCAAGAAAATGTAAAGTGAAGGCAGTGAACCTTTCTTGCTTGTGCTACAATGACACACGGGACAAACGGATTTCTTGTTTGCTATTCGTAGTTGCTTGGTAGACAAGAAAGAAAAAAGAAAATGAGCCCCTCCTATCGACCTTTAAAAACGATTTCTTTTCCATTTGGTGTTTATGTGCCTCCTTTTCCGTTACAAACATCAGCTGAGGGACCGTGTCTGGCTGATGGTAGAACCTTTTTATAGGCAGATCCATTAATGTGCACAGATGATGTAGGGTGTAAAACTCTTCTGCTAGTAGAAAACAGAACATAGAGGCAAAAAAATAAAAAATACACAGATATATGCGAGTGCTACAAGATGCATTTTTGTCAAAAGGGGGAAATATGATGTGGGGCAAAAACAAAAAATGGTTTCCGGAGACTACACAGTCATCTACACAATCAGTTTGGTTAAAATACCAAACTTATTAAGAATGAATTTTAATTGTAATTTATTGGCAATTCAGCCTAAAGTGTCCAAACCTCAGTCATCAATGCATTCAGTGTTGCTGTGTGTCACATTTCTGCAACAGCTGCAGTCTGAATCTTGTTTGCTGTAGGCAAAACTATGGAAGTCCTAAGAGGCCGTGCGTTATTATATTTTATTCCTTTCTTGTTTTGTCGAGATAACGACTTCATTTTCACGTTATCTTGACAAAACAAAAGTTGGTTTGTAATAATCCTTTACATATTAACAATAAATAATGTATAATAATACATTTTATCTAACAAAAATATTAGAATAAATAATACATAAAATGATGTAATAATCCATTTGTCGTTATCACAAAAAATAGAATAACGCATGGCCTCTTAGGACAAAATAATATAAAATCAAAAGAAATAAACTGTGCTCCTGGTCACGGAGGTGCAAAATATCAAGGCATCAATTCTGAGACAATTACATGGGAAAGCAAGGACTTTCAGCAAAGCAAATAAATCTGTTACAATAACTTTTTTGTTGATTATTCAGCTGTAATGAATAAGATTAATCATGTTAGAGAACAAAGAACTATATTTACACCAGGAATGAAATCTTCAAACCAATTATGCACAGAGTTTTATATATCAGTGGGGTTTGGCAAAAGACATATGTGCATCACTGAGAGGAAAAGGAAAATCAAACAATGACTGAATCCTTTTGTTGTGTGCGTACACGTGCGTACACCTGAAAGACGAGTGTAATATTCTTAAATCACTTCTGTGAATCTCCTTAACCTTAAAATGCTAGTTTTGCTAGACAAACCTTTCCACCAGAAATCAGAGAACCCAAAGAACCCCTCAAGAAGAACCGAGAGAACATAACAGATTGCAATCCGAGATAAGGATTTAACTGACAAGAGAAATGAAGCGACAACATGACATGCTGTTTCACAATTTCTGTTGTTATACACTTGCCAGACACTTAATTTGAAAGTGTACACTTACTTATTCAGTTAGGGCATTTTTACACCTGGTCACTTCATGTGTTTTCTCTGATCTGATAGCTATCTGATTTGGTAAAACTGTTCCATTTACATTAGGCCACATAAATGCGTCTTGGCGAATCGGATATCAATCTGATCTTTCTACTCCCGCCCAATTTGCAAATATATTTTACCTTACGACGGTTATGCTACAAAAAACAGCATTTACTGTTTGCTGCATTTTCATTTAAGACCCAATGAGACACCTGGGTGAAAGATCACAACGGAGTGACGTACTTCCGTTCGCTTCACATGAATGTTCACGTACGCACGGGTTTGTGGGTCACAAAGCAAAACGTTCGACTAACACATCAATGACATAAGTTTAAACTTAGAAATTCGACTCAGAATGCCATTACAAAATAAATCTTGACACCTTATACTCACAGTTCATCGCAGACCATTGTACGATTGACTAAGAGTGTTTTTCACTGAAATGATAAATTCACAAATGATAAATTCCACCTCAAGTTTGCAATGAGAAAAAGCCTATGTGTTGTATGTTAAACTCCACAGCTTGATCACTCCAGTCCATCATGCCTGGACATCTAGAAACCAAGCATCTCTAATTTCAGCTACAGCTACCAGTCTTGTCCATGCAGCAGTATCCCTGACACGTAATGGACCAATTTTACTTTCTCTTACTATATGGAGAAAAATTGCCTTGAATACATATTGTCTTTTCAGCAGAGAGTGACTGACAGCAATGAACAGCAACTCTTCTGCCAACAGACACATCTGTCACACACCATTACAATTATAATCTTCACTGGCAGGCAAGACAGATAAGGCAGAAGACAAAAAAAACAAAAAAAAAAACAGTCTAACCATCTACAGTATGCACTAACTACAGCCTATTGTAAACAACATATAAACAAATCTCCATCTCTTCTACAAGTTCATTGACAGGAGACAACAAACCACAGATGCCTTTCAAGGACGGTTGTCTGCAGACCTAAAAGAGCATGTTAAACAAACACAAACACACAACTAGTACTTCAGGACACTCTGACCTCCCTGGTATCTTCACAAATCACACAAATAAGAAGTGTTACAGCTGTGTACAATAACTTCCCAAAGAAATTCATGGAACTGTGAATAAAATCACACTGTGAGCTTCCACACTGCAAAATTCCTGGCCTCCTTGCTGGAACAAACTGAGTGGGCAATAGCATCAATAGCAAAATAAATGGAACTGCCTTCTATGGAACAAACATGCCAAAACTGGAAATATAAATAAAGAAACTTTAAATCTTAACCGCGGTCTCAAAATCCAGAGGATTATGAATAGTAAAAGGTTTCGCAATCTAAAATGCCAGAACCCTGGTGTACAACACCGTTGCCTAGTTTGCAACAACACCTTCGGTTCGGTCAAGCAGCTTTCTTACGTTTTTAAATCAGCATCGTGATGTTGCTCAGTAACCGTTTTACACCTGCAGTAAGCTGTGTGAGTGACTGACTTCACGGTCACCCACCAGAAAGTCACACAGGGAAAATATTCAGTTCTTTCTAAATAATGAACAATCCTTGATGAACACTTTCCAGCGGCTGCGTTTGTTGTCATCTCCGATTCTTTGAGGTTTTTGCATATAAAATTGCACATATCTGGTTGGCAACATTTTTGGCGCCCGTATGGAGTTCAGAAATCGTGGCAATCCAATAGCAACACTAAATTTACCTGTGGTGTTATAAACAAAACAAGAAGCGGGGGATTACTTTGTCTAAATTGATTACTAAATGTCTGACATGTTTTGACTGCTTTACTGTTGTGTGATTTTCTTGTCGACTGTATTATAAGACAAACATTATTTTAATCTAATAGGACATACCAACTCTGTTTTCCTTACAGCAGAAAGCTAGGTGCAAGAAGCGGTATGGAGTTTAAAAGGCTGTTCCTATCATGTATTGGGGTGTTGACATTATTGAATAGAGCATTTTACTTAACCAGAATAACAACTGCCTAGAAGCAAAGCAGCTTTGTCAAGCAAATGAAAAGTTTCATTCATTTCAATGCATCTTTTTGGTTTTTTTTACACTGAATTTATGTACTTTAAATAAAACTAGTTCCTGTCACATGTTATCCATCACTGGTACCTGTGAGTATTCCTGCAATCAGAAGACTCCTCAAACCTTTTAGACAGCTGTTTAAATAAATACAGGTGACGTGACTTGACATACGGCCAAGTACGGTGACCCATACTCATACTCCATTCTCTGCATTTAACCCATCCAAAGTGCACACACACACACAGCAGTGAACACACACACCGTGAACACAGAAGTGGGCAGCCATTTATGCTGCAGCGCCCGGGGAGCAGTTGGGGGGGTTCGGTGCCTCTGTCGTGATATTGCCTGCCCGAGACTCGAACCCACAACCTTAGGGTTATGAGTCAAACTCTAACCATTAGGCCACGACTTTCCCCAGTGGAGATATGTAATCTGAGCATTTTAATAATAATTTACAGTGGTCTGCAGTGGTGTAAAATCAGATAACATGGCCTCTGTGAATTGAGTATCTGTTACTAAAGAGTAACTCTAAACACGCCCACCCATTTAATGATCACAATATCTGACGCCACGGGATGGCTAGCATTGAAATACTGCTTCTGATTAGGATATACAGTACAGGGAAAAAATGCAAAGGCAGCAACACAGTTCATCTAAATTAAGATGAACCTCAAACATCTCTGGTTTTAGAACTGTGCTGCCTGTTAATTAAACTTGAGGTAAAAATCTGAGACGCATCATTATAGAGCACAGGAAAGAGAGAATGAATGCCAGACCAAGCCTTGCCTGAGATGCATCTTGTTTCAGAAAGAGCAACAACAACTCAACATCAATATGAGTCATACCACCAAAAAATAGGCTATAAGAACCAAATGGAACATGTTGCTTGTCCTTTTTTTCCTTTCTTTGTCAAGTAATTGGGCTATAATGATGCTCATACAAGGTCAACAAAGTGTCTCCATTCCAATTCCAAATTTAACAGCCTCAAAAGTCAAACAAGCTTCCTTGGTTTGTTTCCATAGTCCAGAATCTGTTTGAAAGCTCTTAGCCAGCTTGTTATTTTCACAGGGATATTGAGGTGACAGAGCATCTGAGCTACTGGCGAATTTGTTTTCATAAGAATTCTACGTCAATGCTTCAAATCCAAAAATCGGGAGATAGTTAATTAATTATCATGGGGGGCACGGTGGCTTAGTGGTTAGCACGTTCGCCTCACACCTCCAGGGTTGGGGGTTCGATTCCCGCCTCCACCTTGTGTGTGTGGAGTTTGCATGTTCTCCCCGTGCCTCGGGGGTTTCCTCCCCCGGTCCAAAGACATGCATGGTAGGTTGACTGGCATCTCTGGAAAATTGTCCCTAGTGTGTGATTGTGTGAGTGAATGAGAGTGTGTGTGCGCCCTGCGATGGGTTGGCACTCCGTCCAGGGTGTATCCTGCCTTGATGCCCGATGACGCCTGAGACGCCTGCACAGGCTCCCCGTGACCCGAGGTAGTTCGGATAAGCGGTAGAAGATGAATGAATGAGTTAATTATCATATTAAATCATGTTACATCTAAAATTCATGCAATCACTGCACTTACTACTGCCTGACATCCAGTCAAAATGCAAAAGCACAAACATGCTTACCAAGATAACTGCACAGATCATGCATTTTAAAGGTTTTAACATAAATGTAGGTATTTGGTTTATTTTGTATGTACTGTGGGGGAACGGTGGCTTAGTGGTTAGCACATTCGCCTCACACCTCCAGGGTCGGGGTTCGATTCCCGCCTCCACCTTGTGTGTGTGGAGTTTGAATGTTCTCCCCGTGCCTCGGGGGTTTCCTCCGGGTACTCCGGTTTCCTCCCCCGGTCCAAAGACATGCATGGTAGGTTGATTGGCATCTCTGGAAAAATTGTCCCTAGTGTGTGAATGAGTGTGTGTGTGTGCCCTGCGATGGGTTGGCACTCCGTCCAGGGTGTATCCTGCCTCGATGCCCAATGACGCCTGAGATAGGCACAGGCTCCCCGTGACCCGAGGTAGTTCGGATAAGCGGTAGAAGATGAATGAATGAATGAATGCATGTACTGTCTGCAAAGTTTCCATCATAGATAAGCACCTGTTATAAAAACAAAAGACAGAACAAGCAGACAGAAGTAAAGGCAGCACTGGGACCTCTAAAAAGTTGTAGGAATTACAAGCAGCACTGATTGTGCCCTGAAGCAGGGTCTTGGGGAATTTACCACAGTGCAAAATTCACATCTTTCCATTTACTACAAAGACTTTGAGTGCCTTGCAATCTCAGAAAATATGCTCAATGTATTGACAAGCAAATTATTAAAGGATGATGCCAACCTGGTAGCTGAAAATTTTTAGAGGCTGCCAATTCAGTCAAAACTATTGTTCCTCACTAAAAATATGGCATGATAATGCATAAAAACAATCATAATGCGTTCACAAGGTGCCAGTTATCAGTCTTTTTACTAAAGACATTTCTAAATGATTTTATCCAGCAGAGTAAACTAAATATTCTTGCCAGGTTTACAAAAGCTGTATTTATAAATGTCAATTAGCTCGTTTAAATGTAGTAGTAGTAGTAGTAGTAGTAGTAGTAACACCTACACAACTCCATAAAAGGCAAAGCTCAGACTGCTGAAAACAAGAAAATGACAACTAATTGAGAGCACCTCCAGATATACATCGTAAAGTAGCATCGCACAGTGTCATCAATCAGAGGCAGTGAAAAGCTCCAACACATTTTACAGCATGCTTTTTCTTTTTTTTTTTTTTTAATGCATGGCTAGTCTTATTTGTATTCATTCCAGCTATGCTCCAGCAAACAATTCCCAAATAAATTAGTTCATATGCAGCTTGATGAATGTGACATTCACTGAGTGACAATAGCGCACTGTGACCAGAGATGAGGTGGAAATCTAGTATTTGGGAATAACAGCGCTTCACAGTCAACTCCTCAGACCTACATGGAAACAGCATTACTTTTACCGCAACACTCCTATAAAGACACACATGGCTCGTTAAACACGTTCGAGGTAAACGGTGTTGTAAAACATTCTGAAATAGTTGTTTGCCATCCTTTAATGAAATGGGAACACGTTCAACAAACCTATGAGGTGAAAAAAACTAAATACAGATTGTGTTATGCTTAGTTATCTGTGACATCACAGTTTTTCTAGGGATATAGGGATAGCTGTGTTTCCATAAACTCTACAGACAACTCCATGGACACTCGCCGAAGACTGTGTGAGCCAAACAGGGCATGTAGTAGCCTAGTGGTTAAGGTGTTGGGCTACCAAACGGAAAGTTGTGAGTTCGATCCCAGGTCCACCAAGCTGCCACTGTTGGGCCCTTGATCAAGGCCCTTAACCCTCAATTGCTCAGCTGTATAAAAAAAGAGATAATGTAAGTCGCTCTGGATAAGGGCGTCTGCCAAATGCTGTAAATGTAAATGAGCCTGTTGTATGTTCACGGTCATCTGAAACATCTAGTCAGTCCTCGAACAGTCAGAACAGATTCAGTTAATGGCAAATGCAACAGCATGCTAGCTCAGTGAAGTCTATATCACACATCAGGGTGGGCGTTGTTCCAGATTAACCTCCACACACACACACACACACACACACATACACTTAACTAGACCCAACTTGGACTACTGATCATTGTAAAAACTGGGCAGCAGACTGAAAGAGGAGCAGATTGTGTGCGTTATCTCATTGCAGTCTACTTGGTTCTGAGCATCACGTCGTCCACTGCATCCCTTTCCTCAGCACACTGACCGGTCTAGACGGCTAGCAGCTGACTGGATACAAACCCACCCAGTTTTGTAGTTTTCCTAACACACCCATATTCTGTAGCTAGCCTGAGAAAGGACTGGGACAACTTGTACACTCGACTTAACGGAGATACACGGATTATGTGTCTGATGTGATGTGATGTGCTTCCAACTGGGGCGTCGTACACAATACACTCAACACACTAGGATACAATGAGATAACGTTTTTCGCTTTCACTTTGTCCCTGAAGCTTTTAGCTAACCGTGTTGGGATTTGTTTGTTTGTTTGGTTTTGTTTCTCATGCTTTACCTTCCGTCTCCTGGTTTCTGCGGTGCCGGTCCACACAAAGCACTGATATATGACACGGAGGTTTTGCTTCCAATTGTCCACTTTGAAACCATTCACATGAGAGCACCCGGCCGGACACATGACAGAAAGCACATTCAGCTTTAGGGGTTTTAAAGGGAGGAAACGTGTCCGGGAAGAAATAACGTGAACTAGCTCACAACACTAGCAAGCTAACTAACTGTCCAGCAGCGGTTTCCGAATGAAAACGGATCCACTAATGTTACTGAAAGGTCCAAGAACAAAAGCAGGCATCTACTAAGAAAAAGTGCTATTCGTTATATTGAGCTTTGTTACATCAGCTGCTCTATAGACTGCCGTTTCTGGCCGTATCGCGTTAGCTAAGCGTTTAACATTTGCTACTTCCAGCACTTCCACTTGCACTTAACAGATTTTTATGGTCGGCAACAGCAACACGGATTTCAAGCGTACACCATGAGCTCTGTAGAGCCCGCCTACTTCGCTTTTTAATTGGCTAACACGAAGGCGTCTTACAAACGATTGGCTGGTGACGTTACTATTTCCCCTCTATGTCCAGGCCCATACAAGTTACAGTAAGAACATGATTGGAGAAGAACGATGCCCTTTTGCTAGTGATGTGGTATTTTTACCGGTCTGAAGAAAGCAAACAAACGGAGCTTGTTTTTCTCTCAACACAAATCACCAATTAATAAAACATCCAAAAGAGCAGAAAAAGGTTTAAATAGTGAAACAATAATGATTTGCCCATAAATATATAAAAACATAAAGAACTAGAACAACACCTATATTATTATTATTAATAATAATAATAATTATTATTATTATAACAATCACAGTTTGTTTTTTTTTTGTTGTTGTTGTTTTCCTCTTTTTATTAATTAATTTGTTTGTTTTCGTATTCATACTCTGATAGAACATAACTATAACCTACTGTAAGCTCGGCAATGAACTGCAATTTTGTGCCTGATTTCTCTGTAAGCAATGTAAGGTGTTATACAGAAATATCTAGGAACGTTTCAGATGACACTGAAATTTGATTGGCTAGCAGAGATGCCCCCATCTGCTGGAGCTGGTGGCTGATGGACCTGTTATGAGGGCGGTTGTTGAGCTGGTGCTATCTGTCCTCTTTCATATTTTATCATCTTTTATGATGATACATGAATTCGTTACATGATGTTACATGAATTCGTGTATGGCAAATTAAAATTCTTACTTGTCTATTTCTACATTTAAACCCAATATGGGCACATACTTTTGCATGCAAGTTGAATTCCCACTGCATGATTTCACTGCACAGGTTTGTGAGTGTGCGCCATTGCTAACACATGCTAAAAAATGGAACTGGTAGCTTAGTGAATAAGTTTCTGAGCAAGTGACTGGAAGTTTGGGCTTCTAGTGTTTGTTTGGGCTCTTGAGAAAGGACTTTATCTTGCAGATATTATTAACTTTCACTAACTGTGTTCTACTGGTCTGGTTTGTAGTGGTTCTGTAGCCTAACCTAGGAACATTGTTTAATAAGCCCTGTGTCTCAGCCTGGTTCTACCTTAGACCTGCCCTCAACACTCTACCTTTCCAAGAAGCTACGTCATTTATAGTTGATTAGTCTATTTATGTCTTTCTTGCTTCAGCTTTTTCCAAAACATTAAATATGTGGTCCAAGCCTATAAGATCCTTGTAAAACTTTCTCTTTATGTTGACTAATGGGATCTGAGAGGTGTCAACTACAAACTTTACCACTGCAAATGCAAATGTAGGAGCACGGTGCCAAGGAGTCACTCAATCTAGTTCTGCTGGAGCAAACTTGCCACCTTTTGATCATTAGTCCAACACTTTACCCACTAGTCTACCACATACCTTCATAGCTCACATCCTTACCCAGAGTTCTTGGGTTGGCCAGAGTTTCAGGAAATAGTTAGGGAAATGATTGTGGATGGGTCCTACAGTAGATAAGAATGGTGTGTAATCTGTGCAACATTGGCTGGTGAGGCAGTGCCAGGGCTGTCAATGCCAAGTCTGTGCTATGGGGACATGGAGGGTGGTCTCAATTATTAATTAATAGTCAGCAAATTTAGCCTGATGTTGCACTAACCCACCTGTATGCTTCAGTTATTTGGGATAGGTTATATCAGGTGACACAGGATGCTTTATGAGCCATTGGGAGCCTCTTTACCATTCGGCTCATTGTAATCCCATGGCTGGTAAAGCATTAAAAGATAACGCATTAAACTGTCTAATGGCCCACTTTTATTGGCTGGCAGACAGAGCGATGCTGTAGGTGGTGTGCAGCACGACTCAAATGTCAAATGGTGAATCTGCCAACCACTCCAAAAACATCACTGTGATCGTGGATCTTTTCAAACAAACTGGCATGGACCTTCTAATGGCCATCAGGCCATTAAAAAAGACTTTGCTTGAATTAATTTAAATCAATAAACATGTAGCTATAATAAATCTTTATAACATAATTAGTTCACAGAACAACCTGCTGGTGAGGTTGTTTTTAAATTTAAATTGTCATTTATTGAAATAGACAATTGAAAAAGACAAAACTATTTGATCATCCCAATCTAAACTCTTCACCTCTAACTGTACCTTCAATAAAATGATTTTTTTTCCAGCCAATTTACATATAACTTGTATTTTAAACATGTTAAATACGATTTATTGTATTGTATATTGTCTTCTTGGAGGCTCACTAACAGATCATTCAAGTATTCAATTTGTTTAATTTTTAAAACAATTCAAATCCAATTTAGATCAAATCAGATCTGCAAAATGTTCTATAAAGAAAATTACTCACAGAGGACACTAGAAAATATTTGTAGATGTGCCTGGAAAAGGCCAGAAAAGCCTTTGGAGTTTATATAAGTGGAGTTACAATAAGTCAAAATGTCTACAAGTGGAGAAAATTTAGCACTGTTTCTTCTCTTCTTTTGAGTAGGCATTATGCAAAGATCACACTAAGAGCACAAGGTGAAATTCTGAAGATATTGGAAAAAAAGCCCAAGGTAAACAGCAATATACTGTACAACAACAACAACAGCAGCAGCAGCATCAAAAAAGACCTAAAGAAATAGAATTAGCTAAATTCTTTTGTTCTTTGCATCACTGTAAAACATAGCACAGCAACATAATAAATGGAAACCATTGGGAAACACCACCAGCATGTCTTACAGTCCATTATAGACATTGTTTTTTTTTGGGTCATCAAGCAATATACTGGTCAAGGTAGATTAATACATCCATTTATAATTTTTCTGAAAAATACAAAAAACAGAGCAGATGGAAATGTAGCCCTTTGCTTATCACCGAAAACATCAGTCTGATCATTTAGGGCTTAAAATCACAATCTATAGTAAACCTACTTGACTAACATTTTTATTTTCGTTTACAACACATTGGTTTTATGCTAATTAATTAGTCAAGCAATTTGTGTAAACTTATAAAAGTAATACAAAATCTTGAAATTGCTGAGTAATTACGTACACTAGATGGTGCCAAATGCATGTTTTTACACTTCATCATGTGGACATCAGGGAGGCATCATGGAAATCTGACAAAATCCTGCATTGTCAATGTTTGGAAGCTTCTAAATGTACCAAGTCACCGCTAAACAATCAATGTCAATTTGAAGGTTATAGTGGAAGCACTTTCATGGCCACTAAAAGATCCAAAGAAATAGAGTGAATAAATGCTCAAAAATGAGAGAATCTGGTTCTATAAAACAAACACATAAACACACACACTCTCTCTCACACACGCGCACACACAAACACACACACGCACACACACACACACACACACACGCACACACACACTTTTTATGATTTAACACCCCCACCTTGTTCCCACTGCTAGCTCTACACTGTTACCATAAATAGCAGTAGTGTGTTTACACGGAAATTAAGTATGTTTAATTTTAGTTACATAGACAGCAACAATTAACCTTCCCCCACAATAATTTTCCAATAATAAAGTATTATGGAATATCACATTAGATTAATGATGGAAAATTCATCAGCACAGATACGAATCTACTGTACATTTTTAATGAAATCATTTAAAAATCATTTAGTCATGTAAATTCAAGATCGGGTTGATCAAAGAAAAGAAAGAAAGAAAGAAAGAAAGAAAGAAAGAAAGAAAGAAAGAAAGAAAAAAATAAAGAAAGAAAGAAACACTTAAAGAAACACTGTGTTTTCAAGTAAAGTGACTTAATTGTACCTGAGACTCAGAGAACATTACATGAGTCACGCAACTCAAAAAACATGTTTTGTTTTGTGCTTTAAATCTGTAGAACTTTTGTTTTTGTTCTGCCGTGCTTGCTTGATCATCCCTGTTCTCACTAATCTGCAGTGAGTAAAGCACTACTAATAAATGGTCTTCTGGTGTATGTCATGCATTTTCATACATCAAATCCTGTCTTAAAAAATAACAAAAACAAAAACAGACAAACTAACTAACAATGTATGCCTATAGTGAAGTGTTTTTATCAATCAAAATACAAAGTCGTTTAATTAAATATTAAAAAAAAAAAGAAGCTAGGATCAAATTTTAAATCTCAAATCTAAACTTAGTGCCTGCATCACAACTAAACCTAACATTGTACAAATATTCATATTATAAATGTAGTGTATAGATCTAATCATACACACTTTCATACAAGCTTTGAGCTTTTATATATAAATTATATATCACAAATATAACCTCAGTATGATCTAAAACCTCTCCATTTATTTCACACACATGAACAGATTGCGGATGTTCGTAGAGCAAACAGTCTTTCTTCTCTGTCAACATCACAGTGTTGATTTATCTGAACAGCCCATAAATACTCTCTGTGCATCTTTTTTTCCAACCACACCAGCTGTACCACAACATCATAACTAAATCAAGTCAAGGAGCAACTAAATTTTGTCACTTCTGATTCATTCTGGAGAAGCCCATTTATCCACTGATTTAATGAACATAACTTTATAGATTTATGAGTAGTCAGTGTGACATAACACATACACACAAAAGCACTGACTATACTATTCCATTAGATGACTTAGACGAGTGTATATCCTTTTCAAGACTTCAGACTTTCAAGGTTTATTTACCTTTGGTCCAGGACAAAGAAGGTACATCTGAATTCTTCCTAAACAGATTTTTTAAAGAAACAAAAAAAAAAAAAAATAACACAGAACATATACAGAAAGAGCTCAAAAATCCTCACTAGAGTTTCAGTATATTAAGTAAAATATAGCACCTATAGCACAAATGCATATTCATCTCTAATAAATGATTGCACTGGACCTGGGCCTTATCCTAGTTTTATGCTGTACAGTGATTATTTATGACTATAATATACACTGTATATAAAATGATGTTGTACTGTAGCAGCATATTAATATGAAATTGTGGTCACTACTAAGAGATCTATTAAATACTATTTACAGCAGTACGCTACCTTCGTCAGTGTGTTGTGTGGGTGTCTCTTAACCCCTAACCCACCAACTTTGTTTCAGGACAGTCTGTCTGTAAACACATCGTCTCAGAGTGTTCGTTGTTCGTTCTGACAAGCATGTAAGTGCTCTGATGAGGCATGACCTCCAGGGAGCTGAGCGTCTGCTTGTTCATGTGAAGAATTGCAAACAGGCCATTTTTTAAGTTTTTATCAGTAAATTTTAGAAACATGACTCAAAGGTGGCACAAAGCGTTCAAGGCAGAAAGACATGTGGGTAAGTTACAGTAAACCTTGATTGAGAAAAGCAGGAATAGTCCTTGTTTTTTTTTTTTTTGGTTGGTTGGTTGGTTGGTTGTTTTTTTTTTAAAATGTGTATTCCAAGAGAAGGGCAATCTAGCAACAAGGTCCAAGTCCCGAGTGGTTGTGAGCCAGTCATCATGAAAGGCAAACAGCTGATCAAAATTCTTATGCATGAGTATATTTATAACATATGCAAATATTGTGTGATATAATTTTTAAACCATTTTGTGATATAGTTAAACAGAACAGTGCTGTTTTTTCCAAATAATATTTTACTCATTACTGAGTGACATTTTCAAACAACTTATAGTTACATTACATCTCTCTTCTTTCTATATGTTGAAGATAATAAGCCAATAAAATACAGCTTGCCATGTTACTGAGAAACTAGGAGGTTCATTCCCACTCCAGAGACCCCGTTAATGTTAAATGCTCTTACAGAATGCTCCACCATAGCAAAGACTATACATTTTTCATAGTTAAATAACAGCACATTTTTAAACCTGTTTATTAATAGCCTTAGATTATGTGGAATGTCTGCCATAGTCCCTGTTAATGAGCTGTTACTATAGAAACAACAATAATTAGAAACTGTGATCAAAACCTGTTACAACCATAGCTGCTCTTATAAAGACTAAATGAACATTTTCTGTATAAGTGGGTTTGAGAATTTAAAAGACGTATAGTATAAATGACATTTTGTAAAGGTTTATGTGTTTCCAATGTCTTTAGCCAGAGAAATGAAATTATAAAGAAAGTAAGTATCTATAAGGAATATTTATTGTTCATTGTTCACATCAGGGGGGCGCGGTGGCTTAGTGGTTAGCACGTTCGCCTCACACCTCCAGGGTTGGGGGTTCGATTCCCGCCTCCGCCTTGTGTGTGTGGAGTTTGCATGTTCTCCCCGTGCCTCGGGGGTTTCCTCCGGGTACTCCGGTTTCCTCCCCCGGTCAAAAGACATGCATGGTAGGTTGATTGGCATCTCTGGAAAATTGTCCGTAGTGTGTGATTGAGTGAGTGAATGAGGGTGTGTGTGCCCTGCGATTGGTTGGCACTCCGTCCAGGGTGTATCCTGCCTTGATGCCTGATGACGCCTGGCACAGGCTCCCCGTGACCCGAGGTAGTTCGGATAAGCGGTAGAAAATGAGTGAGAGAGAGAGTGTTCACATGAAACAACAGTGATTGTTGAAATCTGAATAACATTTCCACGTTTGTCTTGACAGACAAAACGTATTAAATATATTCGTTATAATTAAATATTAGATTAGTATTAGATTACACAGAATAATATCCCATAAAGATTCAGAACAGAGCACTCCTTGCATGTGAACCTTAACAAGAGCTTAAGGCAATTCCCACAAGAATTTCCACAATCGTCTCACAATTTTGTAAAATTTGGTTAAAAAAGCTCACGTATGTTCACTCTCTGATCGATTTTGAGTAACAAAGTCAAATCTTTCTGTCTATAAGTGTATGTGTGTTTCAAACGTCAGGTCATCAGGATCAATGAAAGACTTAAAACATAATAATCTAAATGAAAATGTAGGGACATATAAGTTATCCCATTAAAAAAAATGTTGCAATTGTTTTTTTTTCCTTTCGTGCATTTGCCTGTTTCGTATATACAAATTTCACTTAATCATAAGATGCCCACCTGTTCAAAACCCATATACTGCTGGACACGTTCAAATTAACCTGAAATGTTATGTAATCCAAGGGAGGAGCTGAGGAAATGTTCTGTTCAAATGCTGAGCTTATAACACCCTAGTATCCTGAAATAATCAGTATAATATCATTGCCTGCAGGTATAGAACTGTACAGAACCACATACACAAATAAAGATGTTTCACAATAGAATCAACCAAGATTTTTCATTCAGCTGATTTGAGAAGAACAAAAGAGAAACACTTTCTGTGCTAGCAAATATGTTAATAGCAGCTTTACATATTACTATGCAATACTGGTGAGATCTTCCTAATATTGTTTTGGTATCACGATGGAACATACTGTTGATAACTTTACTACAACAGCATGCCATTATGGTGCCAAAACAATATTAGAAAGATCTCAAAGTTCATTATTCCTCTTTTACAACAATTTATTAATAAATAACACATATGTTTTTACTGTTTAAATTTATCCTGTTGTGTGGAACAGCCACAAAACAATTTTGTTCTCATCAATTTACATTATAACAATTATTAACTTTATCAGGCGCCTTTCAATTATTTGAAGTTAATAAAACAAAATTGCAGCTTGTGATTTTACTGTGAAACACGAAAGGTACATATCTCAGGCATTATATTTGCCCTAATATGTTTATGCAGTGGTCTATATGAGGCAAATGAGATAAATGAAGCAGTGCAAAAAAAGGGTTTGAGTAAACTAGAGTTTCTGAGGTCAACACAGACCAGACATAACATTAAACCACTGACAAATGACACATTTCCATTGATTATACTGTATAATTACAGTGGCACCCGTCAAGAGGTGAGATATATATATATGTATATATATATATATATATGTATATATATATATATATATATATATATATATATATATATATACATATATATATATATATATATATATATATATATATAAAGCAGCAAGTTAACAGTTAGTTCTCAAAGTTGATGTATTGGAAGCAGGAAAAAATAGGCAAGCTTAAGGATCTGAGTGACTTTGACAAGGGCCAAGACGACTGGATCAGGGCATCTTTAAAATGTCAGGTCTTGTGAGGTGTTCCTGTGGTCTTGTGAGGTGCAGGTATTTACAAAGTCTAGTCCATTGGATCCAATCTCACAGAAAAGCCACAATTTTCAAAACTGAAAATTTATTTTTACCTACATTAGAAACACTCAGTACACCACAGCTTGAAATGTATAGAGCTGCCTAGCCACAGAGCAGCCAGAGTGCACATGCTGACCCTATCCATTGCTAAAAGTTCATAGCTGACTTGGCTATGCATCCTGGCTATGGACTCTGTGGGTGATTGTTTGGGTTAAAGTTTCCCTTGTTTCCTCCTTGGGCAATGCCATCCCTCTGCCCCCTTTCCCCTTGCTGTTGCGTTGTGCTCCCTATTTTCCACTTTGGGCCATTTTGGTTGCGTCTGAAGTCGTTCCTTAAAGAAGGGGTTTATGTCAGTAACTTATCTGACAATTCTCAGACAGGCCAATGGAGGGGGTGCTGGCAGAGATTCTGGTTGTGAAAGTCAAATGTCTTTTCCCACACCTGTTGCTTGTTATGCCTAATGTGTTGCCTTACAAATAACTTCTTGTCATGCGTGTTCATGTGCTTATTTTGTTATGTACGGTTATGTTATTTTGTGTCTCTCATCTCATAAATGTGTTGCATTGTATCCTGTGTCTGGGTCTGGCTGCGATGGTCTCTGTGAGAATGTGGTAATACATCTGTGTTGCTTACCTGGGGAAAAATGGCGCAAGTATTCACTAAGAAAAAGAAAGCTGGTAGAGGCAGTATGATGCTCTGGGTAATGTTCTCCAAGGAACCTTTGGGTCCTGGCACTCGTGTGGATGTTACTTTCACACTTGCTATATACTTAAACATTTTTGCAGACCAAGTACACCCTTTCATGGCAGTGAGTGATTTTCCCAAATGGCAGTTTCCTTTTTCAGCAGGATAATGCTCTTTGCCACACTGTGCAAGAGGGGTTTGAGGAACATGCCAAAAAGTTCAAAAGCCATATACTGTAGGTATAATTACAATATTAGGAAGGTGGTTTTAATGTTATGGCTGAGCAGTAAAGAGTCACACTATAATTTTTAAAGGTACATTTTGCCTCATACTGGCACATACACAGTGAGCCCACAGATATCTTTATATAGATGTGTTTCTTCTACAGTACATGACTAGACATGATAATGTAATCCTGAGAATGTTCATTTCTAATGTCCTTCTTAGAATCTCAGTGACAGAGTTGCATAGCAAGTCCAAGAGGATTTTTTAGGAATGCACAATGGCAATCACTAAGAAATCCAAACTACTTTTCAATTTTAAATAATGCCTCTTATCAATGAGCTCACCTGATTGATTAGCAAATATGGAGTTTGTGTAAAACTGATAACAAACTGACAACTAGAACAATGCTTTCAAGTAAAGCTTTAATCAAGTAAAATAAAAAACAAAATAGTAATTTCCATTTTCTGTGCTTAATTGATTGGTCAGCTACTTGTGCTCTCTAGAGACACATCATATGGGGCAGGTTACATAACTGTGTAAAGGAACAAAAACTGCATGGAGTGACCCTCGCTGAGCTTAGCACAGTCACTTGTGGATTAAATATTACACTTTCAGCATCCAACATTCTTAACATGCTAACATCCTGAATAGGCTAACCATTAGCAACGGATGTCCGGAACACAGGGTAGATATTAATCCCTGGTTCAGCGAACAGAAATCACATCCTGTTTCCAAAATCAGATGCTCTGCAGTCAAAAGGAACTAGAAAAACAAGTTTCATGAGAAACAATTATCAGTGTATTTCCACTCGGTAAAAGCAAGCCTACATAGTCTGATGCTTTCAAGAATGCTTTCAAAAATAAAAGTAACAAACATTAACAAAATGGAACATAAATGACAAAAGAGAAATTCAAATCAAATCATTATTTGGTGTGAACACCCCTTGCCTTCAAAAGAGCATCTATATTTCTAGGTGCACTTGCACACAGATTTTGAAGTACATTTACATTTATAAGGAACATACATACAAGGAATCTTCACCATGCTTCACTATTACCTGCAGATACTCATTATTGTACTGCTCTACAGCCCTTCATCAAACAACATCTTGCTGCAGCCAAATATTAACATTTTTGACTTCTTAGTCCAGAGCATCTGCTGCCAGTTTTCTGCACCCCAGTTCCATTGTTTTTGTGCATAGTTGAGTAGCCTTGTTGCACGTAAGAGGTATGGCTTATTGGCTGCAATTCTTCAATGCAGACCACTTCTGGCCAGACTATTCCATACAGTAGAGGGGTGTACATAGGTCCCACAGGTTTCTGTTTCCAGTTTTTTGCTGATGGCACTGTTGGACATCTGTCAATGTAAAATGGAATAAAGTATGAATCCCTGCAGCCGACTACTACTGTATGTGCACGGTCATCAACATTGCTGTTTCTTTGTTTTTCTTCAAAATAGCTTATACAGCAAATCTTGAAACCACAGATTTTTCTTTAAAAATCTATGCCTGGGAGAGACCTTGCTTATGCAGAAGAACTACCTTGTGTCTTGTTGTTGTGTTCAGTCTTGCAATGGTGTATGACCTGTGACATGAAAATGCCTTCCACAACCTTACCTTAGTAGCAGGGTTTGGCTGTTCCTTCATATGAAATTTAAGATCCTTAGAATCACTTTCATTAGTGTATTACGCCCTTATGAATGAATGTAGTAGGCAAAGGTAAAAACCTTAGGGCCAATTCTAACAAGCCTTTAGCTGAAATATTTGTGTGACAAATATTTGAAATTTGAATGACAAATGCCATCAGCGCACATTTAGCAGTTTGATCAAAGCAAATGAAGCGCCCACTTGTCTTTAAGAGGTAGGCTAGTTGGATGAACAAAAGATTGCTATATGACTGGTAGGTTATGCAAAATCTGGGAATAATAACCTCCTGTCTAGCAGCTTCAATGACATGGTCCAGTAATTTGATTTAAATGGGATTTATTTAAACGTATCATATGTTTACTTTTTAGTAATAGTTTTATTCAAGTTCAGATTCTAAACAGAACACATTACCTTTTCTCTCAGTTGGGTAAGAGTATGAAATGAAATCAATAATTTCTATAAATTAAATAAATAATAAATAAATATCACCTCTTAAATAATGTTGGTATAACTTTGATGATGAAAATACATATATTATTCAATTTATTAAATGATATTATTGCATATTACATTCAAAGCCATTATAGACTTGACATACAGTACATAAATACTGTACTTTTCATCCCAGTTGAATGTTACAACTTGAAACTGAAATGCACTTAATTGGGATTATACAGTCCCCTTCTTAAAGTATTGGAACGGCAATGCCCATTCTATTGTTTTTAATGTACACTGAAGCCATTGGTGTTTGAGATAAAAAAAGATGCATAAATGATTATAGATCAGAATTTTAGCATTTCTTTCCTGATATTTACATCTCAGTGTGTTAATTAACTTAGAACATGACACTTTTTGATTGAACGCGCCTATTTAAAGTATTTAGAAATATTAAAACACATAACTGACAAATTTCCTTGTTGCCTGTGTGTGCCCTGTTGGTTAGTTTGTTTAAACAGTTAATATCCCTGAATGTCTACTCTTGGTTTGAACCCTGTATTTCACCTGTAAAGTCTACATTAGTTGTTAAAATTGAATGAGACCTTACAATAGGTGAAAAACAAACCATTTTAAGGTTAAGGATAGAGGGAAATCGATTAGATCCACTGTTGGCTTGAGCAAAAGCTTTGGTCATAGGCAATAAAAAGATTTGCAATGTCCTGAAGAAGAAAAAAACAATTGATGTGTTAACAGCCACACACTGACAGGTCAACCAAGGAAACATTAACAGAAACATTGGGAGAGCTGTGAGGATAAACCCAAAAATGAACATCACCAACAAACTGCACAAAGAAGACTTTGAGAGTTAATAAAAGTGATAATAAAACTATGAGACCAAGATTCACCTCTTACAAAGCGCTGGAAATGAAAGCATCTTCTCATAATCTAAAAACCTACAAGCTCTAGAAAACTATCTCTGCCACGTATATTCTGAGCTCAGTTGGTTTGTTCTTGGGTTTTAATTACCATCTTTTTAAAGAAAAAACATGCAATATTTATACAATTCAAAGAAAATGGTAATTACATAATAAAATGAACAAAACATTTAATGCAATCTGATAAAGTAATCATATACGATCTTTTATTCAGCTTGAAATTGAAACAGTGCATAGCACATGGCTATAAAGCACATATCTTATTTAAAAGACTGTACACTTTATGTATGTGAATGTATTTATACAGATATTAGTTCAATATTAAATATGAATGATTTTATGCAAAATTAAAATTAGAAACAAATGACATGAACAGGGCATTGGAAGTTCTATAGTAATATTGTGATTCCATGCCATGACAATCAGTATTTATTCAGTCCTACTAATCAGCCTCTATTATTGAATATCTTTTATGAACACCTGCGTCATTCTGACCCTGGAATGGAAGGTGAGTCTGAATAAAGGTGGGTCTGAGTATAAAACCTGTGATGGTGTGCCTGTTTGTTTTCAGCCACCTGCAATGTGCTTTAAGACTGTTGACATAATTTGCGTACAAACCACAACAGCATAGTAGGAGTCAAAACATGCACATGTAGTTGTCACGCATTGTAGCTGTATGCTAATTACAAATGCACATTTGTCTTATTCGTCAAACCATTCAGTTTCAGTGTCCTTCTAAGAATCTCAGTATGAATTACATCAAAATGTGTGACAGTCATTTTCCAATCACTAGGAAAGTCTAAAAGGACAGATTAATTCCATATACTTGACTCTTCATAGAAATGGGCTCATTATTAAACATCATTTGCATTTTCATATGAATTAGATCATTTCAGTTCCTAAGAACTTGGATTTGAGAGGTAATGATGACTAAAATTCCATTCCTTTATTTTGCATGCAACCTAACATCTCTTACAAGAGATACAGTAGTTTAAGATTTCCTTTAACATCTATTGCATATACATTTTATTCATATATCTTTTTGCAAATTAGGCCTATGGATTGGATTTTTGCAGTTTACTGCATTATGAAACAAGAAATACCAACATTATTTTATTACTGCTTAACCTTATATTTGTTTTGCATAATAATGGGATATTATATGATATTAAAGACCTTGATTCACTTGCACAATTCTAAGAACTCCATATTTGCTTTCTTCTTACTAGCCTTTATGTCAAAATTAGCAGTGGTCTCCGGTTCGTTCATGAACTCAGGTTACTGGAGGTTGGCCTGTTCCACATGTCACATAGAATTTTCAAAACACAAATTGCACTGAAGGATTAAAGGTGGCCAATTAAGCCAATTAAGGTGGCTTAATTCTAATACTGACAGAATTAATGACGTGTTGTAGAACAATTAGCATATCTAAATAGTGTGTGAAAGGTTGTGTGTACACAGTTCAGTAGGCACACCATCTAGGCTGTACCCTGCCTGGTTGAGACATTTGAGATACAATTCAGGTTCTCTGTGACCTTATGTAGGATAAGCAGTTCAGATGGATGAATATCAACAGTTCAGTAATGCGATTTGATGTGTTGTCTAATTCCTAAAATCAAAAAGGTAACTAAAAAGGGTCATTCAAAATGAGATTATTCATGCTCTCAAGCTCTCAAGATTATTCATGCTCTCAAGTCATAAACAAGATAAAATTGTTTTTTTTTTAACCTGATAAAAGAAGGGTATGGATGAGAACATGTTTCTGTCTGTGTCCTTCAAAAGTCCTTCACTTTTTACATCCTTTTTATTCCAGAAAATTGTTCAGCTGTGTTGAGGTTAACATAACCTTAAAAACATTTACATTGAGCAGACGTGTCTACCAAAGACACATATTACGTTGTAATGATGTACAAAATTCAAAGAAATTCTTGATCTGTCTTGCCAGTACAGTAAGTGTACTCTTAATTGGTTCATTTAACTTCATAGTTATTGCTTCTTAGCTTCTTTAAATGGTTCTACATAGAACCAGGTTTAGTGTGAAATTACCATTATAATTTTTTTTATAATCAGAGGGACAACCAGATTGACTTTTTTCAGAAGGTTTGATCCAACAAGATCTAAACCATATCACTTCATTGTGGCATAGTCAAAAGTGATCAAAGGGCAATGTAGTGAAAGGGAAAAAAATAAATGGGCCTAATATGCACCAAAAAGTGATTCTATGGCATCAGCACAATATCTGGCCTTTTATCTATATAAAGTTTCTTTAATATTTGTAGCATGGAAAGCATTCATTCAAGAAATGGTTAAAAAAAAACAAGTTAAACTTATATGAGATGTTTAGTGTGTGCATGGGATTAAAAATATAGCAAAAACAAACAAAAAAACAAAAATAAATAAATAAATAAATAAACAAACACAGCAGCATCTGTTCACAATGTCTTAGTGCATTTAAATAACTCCTGCTAAAAATAACTTGTTTTACCAATTGAATTGTGTATTCATATGGAAATAAATGGATGTAATATATGAAACAGGTTTTAGTAGGTAAAGTTGCTATATTTTAAGCAGTTGTGTAGATTTGCATATCAACCAAGCCTTTAACTTTTACTGAACCAAGCAAACATGATGACTGCATCGTAAATTTCATCTTACGTGAGTATATGGGGCACGCAATAATGGCATTTATATCTTATATAGTGCACTACAATAACTAATTGGTTAGAACTAGCATACTTTTGTTAATGTGTAGTGCAAAATTACAGGTGCCATAGACCTGCTGATGTTTCAGAGTAAACCTTATTCATGTATTGAAATTTTGTATTCAATTATTATTTATTTTATTGTGGTAGAAAGATTGATGCTTTATTTTATTGTGGTAGAAAGATTGATGCTTTATTTTATTGTGGTAGAAAGATTGATGCTTTAAATCTAAATTCAGGGTTTTTTTTTGTTTGTTTTATTTGTAATAATAATTGTGAAATATATTTTTTGGGTCCCATTTTATATCCTCTTTTTTCATGAGTGTCCTATATTAATAGCAATGAAGAAAATTATGTTTATCTAATCAGAATCAAAAGACAACTGAAGAAACGATTTTGTTTAAAAATTTGATTTGTCTTTTATTTTCCTTTTTGTAACAAAAGTAAACATTGACATAGAAGAATAAATATACATTCATTTAGTTTGTTCACAATGCCGCAGACATTCATGTTCATTGCGTTCTTTAAAAATATTCTAGCAGACTGTAAACAAGTGATCAAGTGTCAGAGCAAACTCGTCGGTAACGTCGGTGACGTCGGTAACGTCGGTAACGTCTTGTCGGCAAAACGCTTGCAGGTTTGTGAAGCATCTCCAACTTGTTTGCTTGCTCCACTTCCACATGATCAAACCCTGAAAGTTCGTGTCTCACGAATCTGATAAAACCCAAAGTGGCCCGTGCTTTCGCCGTTCTGTTAAGCGAGACCGCCCTGCACCGCCCTGGTGTTTTTAAGACGACATTCAGAATCCAATTAGTCTTTTTAGCAAATGACACAGCGATCCTTTGTGCCTTGGTGTAAGGCTTTCTCCTTAATGTACATGAGATCGCTGTGCACACTTGGTCGCCTTGCGAAAGGAGCCACGATGCCGTATGCGTCACCGCCGTCCTTGAATTTGCGATTGCGCAGTGATTTTCTGTGCAGCACATCACCACATTGCAGTGAGATCTTGCGGTGCCGGTCGGGGCTCATCTCGTCGGGTAGTTTGGCCATGGCAAAGAGAGCGTGAAACATGACGTCCACGTTGGTGTTGCGCTTGGCTGATACCTCAAAGTAGGCACAGCGCTGTTCCCCCTCCACCAGTCGCTCGATCTCGTCATCTGAAACCTCGCGAGTGAACTCACGATCGCACTTGTTGCCACAGATAACCACTGGCACATCAGTGCTCTCTTTCGTCTTGGTCTTTAGACATGACTTGGTCTCGAAGATCTGCCTCTTGAGTCGCTGCACCTCCTGGAAAGACGCACGATTGTCCAAGCTGAACACCAGGATGAAAACATCACCTGAAAGGGTTGAGAAAAAAACAAAAGATTTTAGTCAAAATATTTTACACACGTGCGTCAGTTCACTTTCCAGTAAAACAGGTGCATGTGGTCTGTGTTGTGATCAAACATCTATGAGTGTATCTCGAACCCGTCGATTTTAAGTATGATGTACAGTACAGTCATATACTGATCTTTTTCTTGACTTTAATAGAGCAAATTATTTCCACAAATTATTGCCAGATTACTTTTTTATTATTTTTTGACTAGATTGATAACTTTTTAATGCTATATTTTATTTTAACTTAATTATAATAACCTCCTATAATAATAATAATAATAATAATAATAATAATAATAATAATTTTCTTCTTCGTTTTTCATCTTCTTCTTCTTCGTCTTCTTCTTCTTCTTCTTCTTCTTCTTCTTATTATTATTATTATTAGTATTATTATTTATTGTTATTATTATTGATGTTGTTATTTTTATTATTATTATCATTTATAACTTGTCCAGCTAGTGATCAACAACAATTACCTGTCAGGATGGAGAGTCTCCTCATGGCAGGAAAGGGGTGGTTTCCAGACGTATCCAGGATGTCCAACTGATAGACATCTCCTCGGATGCTATAGAACTTTCGGTGGAAGTCCTCGATGGTCGGCGTGTACTGATCATCAAACCGCTCGTTCAAGAAGCGAGAGATGATCGCCGTCTTGCCCACTTTGGTGGATCCGAGCACGACCATGCGGTAGCAGTTCTTAGCTGGGATATTAAAATCATGTTCGGACGGAGACATTTTCTTAATCATGACTTCTGCCTTTCAAACCAACACGTACGCTCACTTAGTCCCCAGGAAGGTTTGAAACAAATCTACTTGCGGATCGTGCTTTACTTTGCTGAGTCAGTGAAGCCGGGGTGCATTTATATAAACAAAACTGCGACTACGCCTCCTTTTACATCACTGATGACGCGCGCGCTCGCGTGTGTTTCTGTGTGTGTGCGTGTGTGTGTGTGTGCGTGTGTCTGTGTGTGAGTGTGTGTGTGTGCGTGCGTGCGTGTGTCTGTGTGTGTGTGTGTGTGTGTGTGCGTGCGTGCGTGTGTCTGTGTGTGTGTGTGTGTGTGTGCGTGTGTCTGTGTGTGTGTGTGTGCGTGCGTGTGTCTGTGTGTGTGTGTGTGTGTGTGTGTGTGTGTGTGCGTGCGTGTGTCTGTGTGTGTGTGTGTGTGTGTGCGTGTGTCTGTGTGTGTGTGTGTGTGTGTGTGTGCGTGCGTGTGTCTGTGTGTGTGTGTGTGTGTGTGTGTGTGTGTGCGTGTGTCCTAGGACCTAAGAAAGATAGATATTATGCTATGGGAATAAAAAAGTATTATTTAACTTATTTAAACTAATTTAACTTAGTACGCAAAGATTACGTTATCAAAATTAAACAAAAAAAAAGGATTGCAATTTATCTGATGTTGAGAGAGGGAGGATGGAGAACCTAAGGGTACTTGGTTTTTAGATTTAATTTCAATGAAATTCTTTACATTACTTATGGACCCCAAACATCCAGCTGTTTTTTCTCATAAAATAATAATACATGTGTGACTGAACCTTTATTATTGTTAAACTCTTAAATGCATTTATATTATATTGCTGCGTGGCTTTAGTTATTCTTCAGGTAAACAAGTGCACTTAAACCCTTGTAGTCGCATAGCTAAATTTTAACATGGTCAGTGGAGGATACAGGTAAAGCATTACAGAAATAGACATAGTGATAATTGCTGGGTTAACCTCAACACACCAGGTTAAGGAACTGATATTTGGACTGTGACGTCACAACATGGTTCATCAGCTGCCACACGCGCTTAATGATTTATAAACATGCGCAGTTTTGCTTAGAAAATTTGTCTGTTAATGCGCACGGCTGCATGGACGTTTTGTTTAGTTGAGTATTTTTCCAACACCACACACTTGTCAAACAGGGATTTATTAACTATACTGTGATGATTATGACTGAAGAGTCTTTAGTATCGCCTCATGCACACACACACATATACACACACTCAAGCACACACACACACGTTGTCTTGAATTTAACTGCATATTATTTTGGTCAGATCTTGTATATATATATATATATATATATATATATATATATATATATATATATATATATATATATATATAATATCTTATATATATATATATATATATATATATATATATATATATATATATATATATATATAAAGGTACAACTGGCGCCACACGTTCCGTTACTGCGCGTAAATTCCCTTCAGAGCCGCTAGAGGGTTCTCTGCATCTCACACGCACTCTAAACTGACTGAGATATTATTTAGAAAGGAAAAGGCGCGGCTCGTGTTTAACCCAACACAATAGCAGTATGTTTTATTTTAGTTTTCTACTGTGAAATTCAACTACTTTAGTTTGACCTTTCAGGTGCCAATGAAGTGTGTAACACTTGGTGGGATGGACATGTTGGCTCTACATCAGCACTCAGCTGATTGCACTGGTTTGAAATTAGTTCAGTATGTACCCACTTATGCGTTTTTAACGAACATGTGGCGCATCATATTTCAGATCCATCATGTGCAGGTACTGGGATTAAGAGTATGCTTTATCACCTGCTTTCAAAATGTACTAATAGCTGCTGAGATCACAGATGAGTTATTTTTGAGCCTTAGAAAAATCAGGGATTAAAGCTGGATGTTATAATTATCTCGCTGCAGACTATGTGAATGTTGAGTTTTTTGGTAAAAAAAGACTTGGTAAAGTAAGACTGCTGCTTATACTACACTGCCTGTGCTGATCTAGTAAGTTAGTGTATAATGTATTATTCATAGAAACTGAGTTTCTAGATTATAAGATAAATATATGTCTTTACTAAAAAAACAAAAAAAAAACAAAAAAAAAGGCTATTTGAGAGGGTTAATAAAATGTTAAGAAAGCAAAAGGTCAAAACCTATACCTCAGTAAATGTCTCTTGCTGTACAGTACATAAATGCTTTGGTCATCAGTGAATGGAAAAGGACATTTCTATCAAGACAATACACAGTAAAAACAGGACCATGGTGCTACATAAAACACAGACAGGTCTAAGGACTTAGTAAGTAAGTCTTAGCCACATAAAGTGCAACTGTGCAACCTGGTGCAAACAGTGCAGGACAAGACAAACAAGACAGACAAGACAAAAGACTGTGCAGACAAAAAAATTACAAGACCATACAAAAATGACAATACACAAAATACAATAAACAGAAACAGCGCCAACCAGTGTAAATACTGTATGTTCGAACAATACTGCATTTTTGTGACTTACATTTTCTGGATTTTGCCCTTATGTGCTCTGTTTGCCTGTCTGTGCTCATTAAACTCTTCTCTTTATCCACATCATGGATTCCGTTTGGAATATATTACAGAATTTGCCTTCTGCGAGTCCAGTGGATACAGCTCAACTCCAAGCCCTGGTGGTCCATCAAGGTGATCAACCTGCTGCTTATCAGGAACAACTCACGGCTCTACAAAACACTAACGGTCACCACCCACACCCAGAGCACACACAATCTTGCATTAAAAGCCATATTTTTTGAAGGATTAAATCCCACACTACAGGCTGAACTCGCCTGCCGAGACAACTGCAGCGCCAAACAAAGCTGTTCGTTTGGACACCCTAATTCCCAATCTGGCTCATACTCACATATCTCACCATAACCGGTCATGACCGAGCCAAGTGAGCCCATGCATTTGGATGGTTTCGTTTGTCCACTAAGGAGTGGCAAGGATGCTTCCATCAGCAGCTGTGTATTTACTGTGGGCGAGCAGGTCACAGGTGTGCTTCATGTCACCAAACCTTGTTTTCTCTAGTGTTTTGTATTCTCATGTATGACCTCTGTTTCTGCATTTTGGTGACTTACGTTTTCTGGATTTTGCCCTTAAGTGCTCTGTTTGCCTTGCTGACTGCCTTGCTTGTTTTAGTACCTTTTTTGCCTGTTTTGCTGACCCTTATTTAGACTGTGTTCATTAAACTCGTCCCTTTATTGGCATCATTAATTCTGCTTCCAATTGATAATAGCTAGCCTTTCATCATAACTTTCCCATGGCTGCTGTTTTTTCTTTCTTCATGGTTCATGTATGCAATCCATCACCACATTGGCTCCTGCTAGTGAAGTGGATTTGACCTAAAGAAGAGCCCAAGTTGTTTTGGAGAACCAGGTCAGCGGATGCATAATAGAATCAGAGCAGCCATTACAATGCAATTTTGGTCGTTTCTCAGTAAATGGACAAGTGACCTTTCTACACCGCTTTAACTATTTTGATACAAAAGGTACTGTAGGACATGACATCTGCTGTACACAGTACAGGTGAAAAGTTCAATAACAGCAGCCTGTCAGCAAACTCCATGGTATGGAAATGGTAAGATATTCTCTTTCTGTCTGATCATGATATCATTGTAGTGCATGTATGCTATGTTTAGAGTAATAAACAATTTGGACATACATTATATGCCTAAGATTTTAACTAAAATTATGCACATAAGAAGACTAACTAATGTAACCACTATCAACATAATCATGCATGCAAGTAATCAGTCTTCCTGAAACTTTTTTTTAATCTTGTGGAAAAACTAGACAAAATACATAATGAAGCATACTGGGTACACATTTATATACATTTTATTAATAATAATAATAATACTAAAACTGTTATTAAATGACCAAGGCTATTTAGTGAAAATAACTGGAATACCTTTTGTTATAGAAAACACACTTTCATTAACATTTAAAATGGGTCTACTTAAACTACAATTTAACGTTAACATCATTCTACATCATTCTACAGAGACTTCCTGTAAGATGTAATCCTTTAAGTACTTCCTCATCCATTTACATTCATCCATTTTGACCTATTTTCCCTCCTTTTCAGCTGGTAAAAAAAAAAGGATGAGAGAACAGTGAAAATAAGAATGCACCTGGTTTCTTTTTCCCTGATTTTGCACAGCAGGGAAAAAAGACACCAATAAGGCTCAAGAAAGCAGGATGGTGATTCACATAACCTAGTTACATAAGCCAGATGCTCACAACAAAAACAAAACAAAGCAAATGAAAAGAATGACCCAGATGAAGCTGTCCTTACATACATAAAATAAAAAGGATGCCATTTCAGACCTACTTTTACTCCAGATGAATGAGTATGTTTTGCTCTTGATTTTTGGTCTTTAAATGTTGCATTTGAAATCAAATAACACACCTGTATCCACTGACTGAATGGACTTCAAAAGTTTGAATTGATGTTTGGTGATCTTTTTAGTTTAGTCAATATATCTCAAAATTACATCCATCCATAATAAAAAAAGGTAGCTGAGCTCTCCATTGTCCTTATACACTTCAAGTTCATTATTTACTGAAAAGACAACACATTTTAAATATCCAGGTGTCACTAAGGAGTAAATAGACCCATATAGGACGTAATAATTATTTTATTATATATTAAAATTTAAGACTCAAGAAAAGTGTGATTCGTTAAACTAGCAAAGGTAAAGCAGTAAATCACAAACAAACAACAAGAAAGAATAATTATGTAGTAGTAGGATTGTCAAAGCCGTTGTTGAAACCTCTAGCCAGAGAAGCTTCTTGTAGTGCATCAATTAGGGCAGCTAATTTGATACCAATGACCATGCTAATTTACTTGATAGGCTAGGACATATTGTTGGTGTTAAAGGGGCAGCCCTCTTCAGGCTAAGGTCTTATTTGACGGCTCACTATCAGTTCATAGGTCTAAATGGTGACTACTCTAAACAAACTAAGGTAATGTTTGGTGTTCTGCAAGGTTCTGTTTTAGGCCCATTGCTTTTCTCCCTATATATGCTACCACTTGGTGCAATTATTCATAAACATGGTATTGGCTTCCACTTTTATACTGATGACACGCAGCTCTATGTTTCAGCAAAGTCAGATGTGAGTCACCAGCTTAATAAGATTGAAGATCGTGTGGAGGACATAAGACAGTGAATGCTTACTAACTTCTTCTGCTTAACTCTGACAAGACAAAAGTGCTTTTACCAGGTCCACAGGCAGCCAGAAGTAAGCTTTCTGATTACAGAGTAACACTGGATGTTTTTTCTATTACATCATGTGCAGCAGTAAAAGACTTTGGTGTGATCATTGATACCGGTCTCTCATTTGAAGCTCACATAAATAATATCACAAGGGTACCCTTCTGTCATCTCAGAAATATTGCTAAGGTAAGACATATGATGTCATTACATGATGCAGAAACACTAGTTCATGCATTTGTTACCTCTAGGTTGGATTATTGTAATGCTTTACTGTCTGGATGTTCCAGTAGGAGCATAAACAAGCTCCAGTTAGTCCAGAACACAGCAGCTAGAGTCCTAACTAGAACCAGAAGATATGAACATATCACCCCTATCTTATCCACTTTTTTTGGCCCCAGTCAAGTTTTGCATTGATTATAAAATACTATTACTAACCTATAATGGTCACTTAATGGTCACGCGCCACAGTACCTGAGAGATCTTTTGTTTTTTTATGATCCGTCATGCCTACTTTGATCAAAAGGTGCAGGGATTTGGTACGTTGCTCAAGGGCACCTTAGTTGTGGTATTGCCGGCCCGAGACTCGAACCCACAACCTTAGGGTTAGGAGTCAAACTCTCTAACCATTAGGCCACAACGTCCCTAGTTTAGCTTTTTATGAATAGCTTTTCTTAGATAAAGGAGTAGATCTGGATGGTTCATGGGCATAGAGTGTTTGGTGAACTGGGATGTCTGGATGCTGTCTGGAGGCTTACCACCCTCTCAAGTCGCTCAGGTTTGCAGACTGTGGAGTGGTGGGACGCTTTACATCCCAGGAAGCCACCATGTCTGTGTCACCTTCTGGCTCTAGCCTTCTATGGTGAACTCAGAGTTTGCGCTGACCCATTAGTTCCCCAGGAGCTCTCGTATGCGCTATTATAAACTGTTGTAGAAATGAAATTATTTACATTTACATTATTTACTGTCAAGTGTCACCCAAATGAGGATGGGTTCCCTTCTGAGACTTGTTCCTCTCAAGGTTTCTTCCTCATATCATTTCAGGGAGTTGTTCCTTTTCGTCACCTCCGGCTTGCTCATTAGGGATAAATATATAGTTTTTGAAAATTTTAATTAATATTTTAATAGTAACTTTAATGTTTGTTTAATTTGTATGTATTCATTCATTTATTTTTATTATTATTTTTTCTTATATATATTTAATACTATTTTCTCTTCTGTTTCTATACTTCTGTAAAGGTGCTTTGAGACAATGTGAATTGTTAAAAGCACTATACAAATAAACTGAACTGAATTGAATAGAAGCTCTATAATATATTAAACTATGCTGGCAGTTGCAAATTTATAAAATAGCAAATGCAACTTCATGAAAATAGTTGTTACACAAAGAAACATTGGAGTAATGGAAATCCTAGACCTGTGTAAAAATCAATACTGAATGAAGGCTATGGACCTGAGAAGAGATGCTGGGTTCCTGTCCAAAGATGTGCTCATGTCATTCATAGATTTTTATTTCCACCACCTGCCCAGTTCCATGCCCTGGTGGTAGCACATGAACTTCTCCTCTCCCAGAGGTAATGCTTTTTGGAGGGACATATCTGCTTACTATGTGTCATTAATAGAAAAAAAATGCTGTGTGGATGTGATTGTTGGCATACAGTTCCTGCAACAACAACAACAAAAATGTCAGAGCAATAACAAAGTGTACAATACAAGTGTACAATAGTACACTTCCTTTTCCTTTGAGCTGGTGCATCATAATTCTGTTAAAGACTATTGCCTGATGATTAATTAGACCACATTCTCATTTGGAAAAGCTGTAATATTAATGCTTATTTCCCAACTTTTTGTCATTTGGCAAATTCTCCATTTCAGATGCAAAAGATAACAGTTGGTGACACTATCTTGAGTAAAGGAAATATTATTATAACTAAGCGATATCTTTCAAGTAAGAGTGAGGTTATGCTCTGAATACTAACTTGGCTATGATTTGGCTATTGGTAATCTGACTGTAAAATCCCATTTAATCTGCATATTTAAATTTTTGTATATTCATAAAACATATATTGTTTGCTATGTCTGCTGATGATGTCATTAATTGTACTATATTAACCATTTTGGTGGGACTGTTGTCACAAATGGAATATTATACAGCAACCTCAGCAAAGCAGAGTGATACATACTGGGAAAAATCCCAGTAAGATAATACTTAACATAAGCATGCTTGGAACACCACTCGTCCAATAAAATGAGTTCACCGAAACTCTTATAATATTCCTGTATAATATTCCAAATTAAGCACTTATATTGAGACACACACACACATACACACACACACACACACACACACACATCATTAATTAAAATAACCCAGCCTTACAGGCTGCTAGATCCCTCTAAGAAAGCAGGTCTGCTGTAACTGTAACTGTAACTGGGTGAAATGATTTTCATGACTCAGGCTTACTATAAGTGTAATCATCACAGAGAGCTGCATGCAGGGGTTCAGGGTCCATGCTGAGCTTTATTGATTTCAGTGATCAAATGCTACACCAAATTCAGATTCTTACTTCCTCTTATGACTCAGTTCTCTATTTGGTTATGGGACTCTTTACTGCTTATAGTAGATAACTAGGTTAAAATAATAGGCATTTATAATGCATTGATGAGAAACATGATGAAACATTACCATTGCATGCACTTCAGTGGTGAAAGGATATGGATTTGTAAACATTATTTATTTTTTTATTTATGTATTTGTTTGTTTATTTATTTTCACTTTAACTGTCTTGCTAGTGAATAAGGTTCAGCAAGTACTAGATGCATACTGAATGTGCATGCTTGTATTAGCTTGGTCAGTGCATAGAACATGATGTGATCAAATACATGGCCTGCATAATATAATATGCACAAACTCAAACTCTTCCATAGGTTTTAAATGGCTGCAACTTAGTCATCACTACAAATAGATTTTGGGCAAGGGGAACACAGTAAAAAGAGACTGGACCTGGAAACCTGGACCTTTTAGTTCAGGGTGGAACAAAAAGTGCAAGAAAATTAAGCAGGTGAGGGTGCTGGTAGTACAGTTGGAGGCAGTGAGAGGCAAGGGAGGTGTCCAGGTGTCCAGGAAGCACAGTGAGGCAGACCCCAGATGTAGGCATTATCAATGTTGTCTTCCACTGATTTTGCAGCACAAAAAAAATCAGTCAGGACAACCTGGTACTCGGAACTCACCTCTCAAACATCACTGAACACCCTCTAGGAACCATCTCACGGTTTGATCCACCCCGCCTTGCAGACACACACATTGCGCTGTCCGTATGAGCAAAAATGGAAACAGAACTGAAATGGAACTGTTTGAGGCAAGGTGCAGTTTTCTGTCATGCTTGTGTAGCAGGTCTCAGTTTTATAGTAAATGCTTTCACATTCAACAGCCATAGTGACAAGTTGGTTTCCAGCACACCTTTAAATATAAGACATAATATGCTGCTTTGTATGTATTGCTCATTTGTATGCATCACATTAATTAAGGCATTCCACCATGACAAATTTGAAGCATTTCCTCTATAGTGTTTGCTGATGAATACAACACCATATAGCAATAGTGGGCTCTGCATTCACTTCCAACAGATAAATCAGTTCCACTAGACCATTTATCACATGACTGTCTAGCAGACTAAACTACATCATAAAAATGCTCCTGAAATATATATTTGCAGTGCAAAATTATGATGGGGAAAATAAAGAGCCGTTGGCTGTGAAACTACCTCTCAAGGTGAAGCTGGCTATTAAACAATGAAGGTATTGTCTGGAGGGAGCTAGCATCCCTTTGTTATTTTCATGAACCGCAATAACCTTTGTCCGTGCACTGCCGTGCCTTAACCCCAGGTAAACATGCTGGGCCCTGTTTTTTGTTCACTTAAATTCCACTATATCCTCCTGTCTTGGTTCCAAGAATACTAAAGCTAATGCCTTTTCACAATTCACTCCTCCAGTAAACAATCAGTCCTTCACAGGCACTCCAGCATGCTTGAACCCACCCACATGCCCTCCCAACAACCATTTTGTTCCCACCACACTCCACAATCTAACTCATCACCTGGACACATACATCACTTGGAGATCAACTCCTTCCTGTGCACGTTCTTCACCACCCAGTCACCCCATTTCAATGTGTGCTAGGCTACCAGCCCCTACTTTTTCCATGGAATGCGAACACTACTGACACTGGTGATCAATGGCTGGTACAGGTGTATTGAACAGCTTTTGGAGGCTGCACACTGTAGGCTCCAACAGGCCACACAAGTTCACAAGACCAAATCATCACAGAGGTCCCACTTCTCAATACCAACCAAGAAATAGAGTCTTGCTGGTGACCAGGGACTTGAGGAGCCCCAGAGCTTACAAAGTTACTCAGCTCCAGGTACACAGGTTTCTTCCATATAAAATAAATCAAACTTACAAGCTTCAACTGACATAGCACTTGTGTATGACACTATTTTTCTTGTGGCTGGTTTTAAGCCCATCAGATCAATTCCTTTTTGCCACCAACAAGCCAGCCATCCATTTTGGACAGTGTTTTGGACTGCTATTGTATGTGTTTTTCACTCCTTTGTGTTCTATTACAATTGACTGTTCTTTACTTTGTCAAACTATCAACTGACTGCTAAATAAGGTTCCACAAAGAGCTACCATTACATGCATGGGGTGTCATTGTGAAAAGGTATCAGTCAGAAGAGGAGTACAAAATAATTTCCAAAACATTAGATGTGTCATGGAACTCTATGAAGGCCATCCTGAACAAGCAGAGAAAATGGGGAACCACAGAGACATTACCAAGAACAGGGTGTTCCTCCAAAACTGACAAAAGGACAAGAAGAATTCTTATCAGGAAGGCTACCACAAGACCTGCAGCAACTGTAGGAATGCAAGCTGAAATCCTTTAACACACACACACACACACAAAAAAAAACTAAATCCATCTGAAACCCCCCAAGTCATATGCCAAGATAAATTATAATCTGATGAGATCAAGGTAGGTTGGATTATCTTCTTTCAAAGAAGACTGTGGAAGTAGCAACATCATGCTATGTGGCTCCTACTTGTCAGCTGAGACTGGGGCTTTAGTCAAGATAAATAATATCACATTCTAGTTTATTTTATTACAAAAATATGCAGGCCACAAGAGTGCCTGTTTGAAACAAAAAGCACAGTCAGGAGAAACACAAAAGAGCTCCACAGTAGTCTCAATCAAACATAAAATCAGACCTAAATGCAGGATAAAATAACGGCACTGCTTTATAAACATGACAAAAAAACTTGAACATGGGTAACTGAAACATGACTATTACATAGATATTTGGAATAGATAACAATGTCACACCCTACCGCACAAAGACTAAACAATCACTAGCCAAGACAGGTACAAATTGGCTGATTATATAAAAAGCAGCACAACAGGGTAAATGGAGAACAGGTGACAAAACAGGAACGCAGAACAATATAGTAAAATGCAGTCCAGCATGAGCCCCCCTCTGGTGGTCTGGCAGGAATCTGTCCCAGTAGCTCCTGCCATTTATGTTATTTTATTATTATTTTTATATTTTAATATAACTAAAACCTGTAATTTAAACAGTGATCTGTAAATGTTTTTTTCACTGTAGGTATATGTTGGTATCAGTATATTAAAAAATGCAATTTTAGTAAGCCATTTAGGGGAGTCATTTGGCAGAGACACATAGGAAGATTTGTACACAAAGTCTCTCCCACTGAAATGGTGGAAAGAACACAGGGTGTTCTATTCTTTTACCAACAGGTGAAAGGAAGAAGAGAAGCCTTGAACACATAAGGTAACTGGTGTAAACTTAGGGCTTAGCTGTGACAGATCAATACACACACACACACACACACACACACACACACACACACACACACACACACACACACACACACACAGAAACAAGCCTTTCACCTTCACAGAAGCTCATGCACAACAGAGAAAAGAGACTGCGCTTAAGTTAAAAGGTCATTTATAGGTTGTTCCCCTTATTTAGGATTTACTTGTGCTTGATGTAGGTTCATTCACTGTAAAAAATTACACACACCTAGCACATTTCAAACATTTTCATAATGAAACGGTGGGTGAAATTATATGTCAAATATAAATAGGAAAGTACATACATTTGTGTAGATTCCTCTCCAGGTATGTAACATACAAACTAAGTCACATTAAATAGTCTGACCTGCTGTTGGAATTGAATTCATTTTATTTTGTTGTTTGTTTCGTTTCTGTCTTCACTTTTGCCATGTCTTTTATCTATTTTTTCATTAATTTTTTTCCATCTGTTCCGCATGAACTCTTAGATATTTTGTCTACTTTTACCCTGATCCGTACAGCTCATTGTGAAGACTCAGAAAATTAAACTACCAAAAGCCATAGTTTTGATTGTTACTATTTCATTAGTTTGTTAGTTTCATTAACTTCTCATGATTAAGTGCACACTGATTTTATGTATTTGACTCCTGTAAGCTGTATGTAACACCATGACATTGTCAAACATAGGATATATTAATTGCATTCTTATTAATTACCCTTGTCTCCACTAAGTACTACAGTTGTATTTGTTCTCAACACTGGTATCATTCTGACTCAGCAAATATGGACATCATTAAGCTCCATCAGTGTAGTAAAAAGATGTGGTTATGCACCAGGTTGTGAATGGAGGATGGGGCAGGAAAAAGAGAGTAGTAAGGCGTTACACCTATGTGGGATTGATGTAATGTGTGTTTTGTGTTTCACTGACTGGTGGAGGGGATAAAGAAAGAGAGACAAGAACTGTGAGATAAAGAGAGAGAGATGAGCTGCACAAAGTCATGTGTGTGTATGTGTATGTGTGTGTGTTTGTGTGTGTGTGTGTGTGTGTGTGTGTGTGTGTGTGTGCGTGCGTGCGTGTGTGAGTGTGTGTGACCAATAAAGAGTACCCAGCCTGCCTCCCATCTCCTAATTTTAGAGAAAGTTCAGTGTCAGACTGGTGCCAAAACCTGCAAGTGAGTAAGATCTGCTGCTATGGAGTCCTCACCACTAGCCAAGATTAGGTCCTTTGCTGGTGTCCACCAGATCTAACATGATGCTCTCTTCAAATTGTGCTTCCAGAACCTATGCCAAGCCTAATGAGAGGGTTTAGGTGCTTCAGAACCTAGTCCAGTCAGCAGGTGATCCAGCAGTGGCTAGTGGCTACAGGACACTGGACCACTGATAGTCTCAGTAAAAAGACAGCTATAAGGAACAATCACATCCACCTGATGACCTGTGTTGGGTGCAAAAAACTAATGAAGAATACAAAATGCCATTTACGTATGTGGACATTTTCTCTGGCAAACGAGCTAAACACATTTTATGCTTACTTCAAGGATGCGGCTAACAGCACTAACAGTTCAATTCAATTCAAATTTCTTTTTAAAATTTCAGTCCAGCTGGAGCTGGAACATCATTAGATGCCTGAGGATCCTCACAGGGTTGTCCTCATCTCAATGAAGGTCCAAAATCTTCATGACACAGAACACAACTGGAGCTGGTACAATCTCTGGATGCCTCAGGATGGGTAGAAAATGAGAATCAGTGGTAAGAAATTAGCATAGCTGCTGTTCATAATATTTGCAAGCACTAGATAATGTGCCTGACTAAAGGGATATGCATTTAATTTACATTTAAACTGGGAAACATGAGCCTGAAACAATAACAGGAAGGCTATTTGGAGTTATATGATCATATTTTGTGGATTAACTGTAGCCTATTTATTGAAGATTCGGGACAACCACCTAGTAACGCATTACAATAGTCCAGTCTGGAGGTCATGAATGCATGAACTAGCTTCTCAGCATCAGATACAGATAGGATGTTTCTTAGTTTGGCAATAGTTCTAAGGAGGAAGAAGGCTGTATTATGAGAGATATGATTTTAGAAAGACAATTTGTTGTGTAATGTAACACTCAGGTCTTTCACTGTTGAGCTAGTAGTAACAGTACATCCATCTAAATGGAAGTTGAATTGTGAGAAGTTTTTACAGTTTTTACACCAACAGTGTTAGCAGTGCTAACAGGGCTACAAGTACCAGAGCAAAAAACACATTCATCATCTCAGAGCACAATGTGAGGAAAGCATTCAAGAGTGTGAATACCAGGAAGGCAGCACGACACCAGTGTTCACAGAGATATTCAACCTTTCCATGGAACAGTCTGTAAGCCCCACATTCTTTAAACAGGTTGCTATTGTTCCTTTCCCAATAAAATCCCAGCCCACCTGCCCTAATTGCTATCACCCATGAAGTGCTTGAAAAGACTGGTCAGAGACTTTATCACTTTGCAGATAAATACAGTTTGTGTATCGTCCGAACCGCTGTACCAAGGATGCTATTGCACACCTCCACTACAGAGCCCTGAACCTTCTGAACAGCAGAAAGTGTAATTTTGTTAAAATGCTGTTTGTTGATGTGTATGACAGTTCAGCACTGAACACCATAATTCCTTTCATGCTCACCTCTAAGCTAAAACATGTGTCAGTGGATCTTTAACTTCCTGACAAACAGACCACAATCAATATAGGTGGGAAAACACGTCTTGGACCTGGAGGCCATCAGAGTTGCGTTCTGAGTCCCCTTCTGTACTTACTGTAAAAATACAACTGTGTTTTTGTACACAATTCCATCACCATCAATTTGCTGATGACGCAGTTTTGGGGAGGCTGATCTCTGATAATGACAAGGCGGCCCATTTAGAGGAGATTAAATACATGGAGACTTGGGTGAGCATCTCCTCCTGAATGCCAGCAAACATGTTCCCAAAGGTTTGGGAACAGCGCCAAATAAGAAAAACATAACATCAGCACTGACCTCCCTGACCTGGAGTCTGTCTACAGCAAACGGTGCTGGACCAAGGATAAGAAGATAGTGAAAGACTATTTTATATTATCGTATCTCATTTGAGTCTATTTTTTTTTTACCTTATTCTTACTCTTCTAACTTAGTGTTAAATAGTTTTATTTTCATATCAATGACAGTAAAGAATTTCACTTACTGTGTGTGATGTGATGTGATTATGTGATGTGATGTGATGTGATGTGTATGTGATGTGTATGTGATGTGTATGTGATGTGTATGTGATGTGATGTGTATGTGATGTGTATGTGATGTGTATGTGATGTGATGTGTTGTGTATGTGATGTGATGTGTATGTGATGTGTATGTGATGTGATGTGTATGTGATGTGTATGTGATGTGATGTGTTGTGTATGTGATGTGATGTGTATGTGATGTGTATCTGATGTGATGTGTATGTGATGTGTATGTGATGTGATGTGTATGTGATGTGATGTGTGTGTATGTGATGTGATGTGATGTGTATGTGATGTGATGTGTATGTGATGTGTATGTGATGTGATGTGTATGTGATGTGATTTGATGTGATGTGATTTGATGTGATGTGTATGTGATGTGTATGTGATGTGATGTGTATGTGATGTGTATGTGATTTGATGTGATGTGTATGTGATGTGATGTGTATGTGATGTGTATGTGATGTGATGTGTATGTGATGTGATTTGATGTGATGTGATGTGATTTGATGTGATGTGTATGTGATGTGTATGTGATGTGATGTGATGTGTATGTGATGTGATGTGTATGTGATGTGTATGTGATGTGATGTGGTGTGATGTGTATGTGATGTGATGTGATGTGATGTGTATGTAATGTGATGTGTATGTGATGTGTATGTGATGTGTATGTGATGTGATGTGATGTGATGTGTATGTGATGTGATGTGTATGTGATGTGATGTGATGTGTATGTGATGTGATGTGATGTGATGTGATGTGTATGTGATGTGTATGTGATGTGTATGTGATGTGTATGTGATGTGATGTGTATGTGATGTGTATGTGATGTGATGTGTATGTGATGTGATGTGTATGTGATGTGATGTGTATGTGATGTGATGTGATGTGTATGTGATGTGATGTGTATGTGATGTGATGTGATGTGTATGTGATGTGATGTGATGTGTATGTGATGTGTATGTGATGTGATGTGATGTGTATGTGATGTGATGTGATGTGATGTGATGTGATGTGTATGTGATGTGATGTGTATGTGATGTGATGTGTATGTGATGTGTATGTGATGATTTGAATTTGAATTTGAAATTTGACTTTGAGACACAAGATTTGGTAAGTTTGTAACACAACAAAGAAGGTGAGTTTGGCCAGCAAACTGGCTGTTCTCAACATCTGTTGGGATGAAGGATGCCTGGGAGTTCCAGATGAGTGGGTTTTCTCTCTATGGATGGAGCAGGGCCAAACAGGTGGGGGCATGTTGAGGTGGAGTGGTAAGGATCTATACATCCACATGAATGGTTTAATGTATGTTTTGTGTTCCAGTGTGACGAAGAAAAGGGGACCTGAGCTCCACAGGGCCAAATGTGTGGGTAGAGAGAATAATAAAACAACTGAAAATGAACCAAAGTAGCAATGGCTAATAAAGAGTCTCAGTCTGCCTCCAGTTTCCTCATTTACCACAGAACCTAAGAAGAAGTATCACAAAGGATTTAATCATATTTGCATATGATTATCAGCTGCGATTGTTTCAGATAAACTGTGGCACACTCTAAAACCTGCGAGACATTCAGATCCAGTAATATAAAATAATTGGTTCATGTGTGTATTTCCTCAGCTAGGATTTGCATAATGGATGAGTCATCAAGTCAAAATAACATTGTGTGATTATGGCTAACCAAAAGCAGTTGGCTGTTGATGTGCAAATTTGCATAATTTTTTTTTCAGCGAAATAAATTCGAAGTTACTATAATAACTATGATTTTTGATGTTGGAAACTGCAAAATATTATATTACATTATAGTACACTTTACATGACTATGCAAGTATTGATGTATAAGTAAATGAATTATATCGATGTATTAAATAAGTGAAGCATAAAAATTTTATTACAAAAGACAGAAATGGTTAAAGGTTAGAAATGAACAGGTGAGAACACATTGAACTTCACCTTTCCACGAGCTTGTCAGGTGAACAGCCTGTTCCTGCATTGTCTGTCATGTAACACTGTGTGTGTGTGTGTGTGTGTGTGTGTGTGGGGGGTGGGGGGGTGGGGTGGGGGGGTGAGAGAGAAGGAGAGAGACAGAAACAGAGAGAGAGAGATCAGATGTAGTGTTTATGAAAGGTCAACACAAGCAACCATCATCGGATAGTTTATACATGTATAGGTAAGAATTAGATGTTAAATTCAGCTAATAATCCCAGGTTATTTATTTTTTTGTAAATCTCTTCTCATGACCATAAAATTACCACATTAAAATGACACTACAAATGCACTAAGGCATTATACTAAGACATTATAATCTACAACAAACATAGAAACATTCAAAATAATAATTAGTATATTTTGCATTAAATTAAACCAATAAAATGTAGCAAATCATAATTTGGCTTTGTGTTTGAAAATGCATAGATTATCTTATAGTGGAAAAGGAAAAAAAAAAGGAAAAACCAACATGAAGCATCTTTGCATGAGCGTTATTGTGCACTGGCATAGAGTAATGAACATGACTCATGAGGACTGTGAGGACTTATGTGCAAGATATTTATTTACAAAGTCCACAATCCAAAAACAATTGTACAATTTGCTAGGGTAAAAACAAAATATTCAACAAGATTTACAAAATTAAATACCAAAATGCAGAAGAGTCAAGATAAGGGATAAGGGATACAAACACAATTACAAAAGGCTAAAAATGTAAAAGAGAGATATGTATGGACAAGGCTTCATAATGAAAATAATAAACTGGGGGTGGGTGCCCTCTAGTGGGGGTGAAAAAGTGACATTGGCCAAGAGAAGAAGACAATGGGAAATTGTTAAAAGCTCTATACAAATAAATTGAATTGAACTCATTTATTCATTCATCTTCTACCGCTTATCCGAACTACCTCGGGTCAAGGGGAGCCTGTGCCAATCTCAGGCGTCATCGGGCATCAAGGCAGGATACACCCTGGACGGAGTGCCAACCCATCGCAGGGCACACACACACACATTCACTCACGCAATCACACATTACGGACAATTTTTCCAGAGATGCCAATCAACCTACTATGCATGTCTTTGGACCGGGGAGGACACCGGAGTACCCGGAGGAAACCCCCGAGGCACGGGGAGAACATACAAACTCCACACACACAAGGCGGAGGCTGGAATCAAACCCCCAACCCTGGAGGTGTGAGTTGAAAGTGCTAACCACTAAGCCACCGTGCCCCCTGAATTGAATTGAATTGAAATGAATTATATTGAAGGCCCATTAAACTGACTAGTTAGTAATTCCAAGCCATACAACGTACACCAATCAGCAATAACATTAAAACCACTAACAGGTAAAGTAAATAATGTTGACAGGGGCCAGATTGTAATGGCTAGACAACTAGATCAGATCATCATGTCTTGTTTCCGGTGTGCAAAGATGAAAAGCATATTTTTAAATTGATATTATGACCACCATGATTCATTGTGATCATAGTGTTCTGGGTTGATGAACAGGCGCCACAGTAGCACACTATGCCAAGGCCAGGTTTTGGTCTAATGAGTTCAGTGGGTTTTTTTTCCACAATTTCTGAGTCACCAACATGCTTTTTCACACCACATAGTACATAAAAACTCTTTATTAATTGTAAATAAGGTAGCAAGAGGCAGACAAGGTGAACTCAACCACGCTGAGTTTGATTTTTAGTTTCACTTTTCAGCTTTTAATCAAACTAATGTACACAGACAGCTCAAAGCGTTCAGTCTTCTCTCTCATGCCCTCTCTTTCTGTCTGTAAATCCCCACCAGCATTCACTGCTGGAGAGAGCACATGATAAGCCTGATTAGTCACAGGTGTGTGATGCTTGGTTCTGCTAAGTCCATCCTCCATTCACAAACCGGCAGTCGACCATGCCTCCGCCACCACATACCCCCACTGTCCGACCCAGGCCGTGGACCCATCTGGCCTGCAGCTGAAACCCCCCTTGCCTGTGGACAACCTGGCAGTTAAAAGGCTATAAAGATTGATATCAATGGTTGATTTCGTGCTTCCTGCGGTGGAGCCACTGGAGAGGGGTGTGGCCAAAACAGAAGGTGAAAGCCCATCTCAGCAGCTAATATCTGAGGGTGAGAACTGCACAGATGATAGCTAGTTACTCTTTATCAACTGTGCTCTATTTTACAGCATGGGATGCTTCTCCCCTCCACCACCTGGGACAACATGGTCCCCAGTTCCCTGTACAGTGCAATTCACTCTGTAAAACAAAAGGCAGAGAGAAGTGGTGGAATGCAAAAGCAAGTCACCGGGCTAGACCAATTGCAGTGTAACTTTTCGATTACACACATCTAAGCATGGCCTAAATTTCATCCCGGACCACCTTTTTCTTGTGTTTGGGAATGCGGTAGGCGTGGCTGCATACTACCACCTCCTGGGCTGTCTCAATGTAGTGCGCTATGAGGTTTGGGGTTCTACATGGGTAATAAATCCAGAAATTTATCTCGTAGAAGGTAACTTCTATAGTACATCTGGGCTTGCTGTTCTTGAACTTAATTTTTACTTGTCGAATTTCCCTCCTCCAATTTTTACCTCACGTGCCTCACTGTGTTCCTTGATTCCCTTACGGACCTCGGTGTGCTCCTCATTCCTCCCTGATTTTACCTGGGATCATTGACCATCTGGACTTTTGGGCATGTTTTTTTTCTTTAATTAATTTCTTTTTAAGTGGAGCTACAATATCTAGGTTGTAGGAAAACACAGACTCTTTATACATTGCCTTATCAAGTTCTGTGGGGTTAGAATTGATGGATGATAATTCTGGGAGACTAATGGTAAATCTGTCTGCAGTTTCGGATGTAAATGTCTGTTTAACACAGTGACCTGGAAAATTGCAAATATCTTGTCCGAAGTTAATGGTCTGAGATAGCTTCCGATTACATGGAAAATTATCTTAGAGAACCTGTGCTTGCCTAGGAAGATTACCTGCTATGTTCGGTGCCCTGGCTTCAAAATACACCTGACCAGTGCTGCTGGAGCCCCAAAAGTCTAGCTACAGTAATTTTACATGCCTTAAGTTAGAGTCTCCTATGACCAGAGCTCTTTCAGGTTTCTCAGCAGGTGCTTCACTGAAGAGAACATGTGCAACCTGAGAGTAGTAATGCTTGCGTGGGCAAGCCTTAGCATTAGCTTTGGTTTTGCAACTATGCTGCTGAATTGTCACCCATTTGCCTGGCTGTGAGGGCTTTAATGCTGGAGTTGTGTGGTTCTAACTCTGCCTAAGGCATCCAGATTTTCCTCTACAGAAACTACAAGTACTCTCACTATCTCTAATCCTCTCTAGACTCAGGAAGCACACCTCCAGCTGAAATCTTCTACGTCAGAGAGCTACTGTAACTAATATACACTTATCACAAGTAAAATTAACGCTAATTCTATTATAAACTGCTGTAGAAATAACATTATTTACATTAATTAGGATGGTTCCCTTTAGAGGCTGGTTTCTCTCAAGGTTTCTTCCTTGTATCATCTCAGGGAGTTTTTCCTTGCCACCATCACCTCTGGCTTGCTCAGTAGGGATATATGATAGATAAATATAGTATTTGAAATTTTTAATTAATATTTTTAAATTAATTTTAAACTTTAAATGTATGTATTCATTTATTTATTTATTTTTCTTATTTTTATTCTTCTTATTATTATAATAGTTTTTTTTCTCTTCTGTTTATATGCTTCTGTAAAGCTGCTTTGAGACAATGTGACTTGTTAAAAGTGCTTTACAAATCAATTTAATTGAATTTAATTTATGACCAAGGAAGAATTCGTAAATATCCCGCACTTAGACACTGAGCAAACTGAATGTTTGCCATACTTAATGATTATGTGCCTTTGACTTGAATAAGATGGGAATATTATAAAGATCCAAAAAGTGTACATAAGTGTCCTTTCTCTTTATGTGTGTCCTTTCTTTATAAGGGCCAGATGGAGGGTTGTGGCATTGGCATCATCCATGGAGCGGTTTGGTCAATACACAAACTGCAAGCAATATCTTGAATTTCCCCTCTCAAAGCACTTCTTTACAATGGGCATGAGTGTGATGGGATGATTGTCATCGATGCAGGACACTGTAGACTTCTTTGGCATTGGGACGATGGAGGTGGATTGTCGGCATGTAGGAACAATTGCACTGCTCAAGGAAATGTTGAAAATATCAGTGAAGACATATGCTACCTGTTCCTCACATTTGTTGAGAACTCTGCTAGGAATTTCATCTGGTCCAGCAGACTTTTGTGAGTTAACTCTGCATAGAGTTCTCCTCATTTAAGCCGTGGTTAGACAGGGCATCTGGTTGTTGGTAAAAGGGATGGTCTTCCTTGCTGCCATGTTGTTTTGCATTTCAACCCATGCATAGAGGATATTCAGTGATTCTGGAAGGGAGGCATCATTGTCACAGGCAGGTGAAGTAGTCCTGTAGTTAGTGATTGCCTGACTACCCATGTACCAAATGTCACTGCTGTCACAGTGGCTGTGGATTCTCTTGGCATGTGCGTGCTTTCTCTGTTGGTTACTTTTGCCCTTGCTTTGCCCTTACTTGTCTTGCTAGTCTTGCCCTTGACTTTTGCAGTTTGGCTCTTACTGTTCTTAGGACCTTTTTGTTCCCTACTCTGAAGGTAGAGTCTCTAGACTTCAGCAGCACATGCACCTTTGCGATCATCTACAGCTTCTGATTGGAGTGTGTGGTGATGGTCTTGAAGACAGTCACAAAGGCAGAGATGACTCCTGCCGGTTTTCTCCTGCTTCTGAACCAGTTTAGAGAGTCTGATGAGCAGTCTGTATGCTGGAATTAGCATAAGAGAGATGTGTTCTGAGAAGCCGAGGTCGGGAAAGGGCTCTGCACATTACATGCCGGGTAAGTTTGTGTAAACAAGATCTAGCATGTTTGGCCCTCACTTCCCGCTTCCTCTGGGGTTCATCCTAAGGTCTGGCTAAAAATGTGAATAGTACCTTTTAGATCTGGAGTGTCCGCTGCATGCTACTGCCACACCTTTATGGGAGAGGTATCAGTGAAGGACAGGGAGAGAGAGAGTTTGACACATCTGCCTCTGGATATGCCGCCAAGTAATCCTGACTAAGCCAGACGTTGACAAGCATGTGATGATTTTTTCCAGTATGACACAGTTGATGATTTTCTCTGCACTGCGATGCTCAGCCAGCTGCTGGGATGGAGGTGAAATCCAGCCAACCTCCCCAAATAAAATATGCTGGTAATCTTGCTCTGGGGTGCTGTCCCATTGCAGAAAAGCTTGCTTAAGGTCAGGGCACTCTATTATGCTTGCCATGGGAAGCTGCTGCTTTGCTATCCCACGTGTGAGCCTTGACAGCTTGAAGTTTGATTTAGAGATTTAAATAAATAAACCACATGTTCACTCAGAAATATATTCTCCTAGTGATTTTCTCTAAAGGTGATACAAACTGCTTCAGCTTTAACTCTACATTTTAATCTTAGATTAAAGAGGTCAGTATCGGCAATAAAATAAGACATTTGTATCCACACCTAAGTTTCTGGCATAGTAGATACCCTCACACAAAGGTTAAAAAAGTTTCATGGCAATTGAATGACAGTTGAAGTAGCTCTACAACTCAGAAATTATGTTCATGTGATTCCATTGGATGATTAGGCCAAGTAATTGACCAAATGACTGGTAATGTTGGACCATCTAAGTTACACCAAGTGGATAAGGAAAATACTTCTCTTTTCTTTTTAAAGTATTATAAAACAATTTAGTGTTTGTTTACTTAATGAAATTATACAATTTGTCCTGTGTACTGGATATGCAAGAAGCACAAAGCGCTTCCCTATCAGATGCTTCTAGAATTAGATATTGATTTTTATATATATATATATATATATATATATATATATATATATATATATATATATATATATATATATATTTTTTTTTTTTTTTTTTTCATCTATAGCCAAATGATAGTATCATTCCTAATAACACTGTCCATAATTTATTTTTACACAGTTATTATATACAGTATTTTTCTAAATGAGTTTTAGTCTAAACAGCAAATGGTCTGAAATCTAAACAATGCAAAAATGTTCAGATAAAGTCAATGAATGACCCAATATGTACAGTTGTATTTTAAAAACTAAAAGTGCTGAGATATTTAAAAAGTAGTATGTGTTAAAAATGTCTGTACCATGTCTATCAGTACCATTTTTTATGGTACAAGCTTACCATCAATCTGACAAAATGCCTCTTTAATGGTTTCCTTCATAAAGTTGCCAGGCTTCCTGAAATAAGTTATTGAGCACACTTGCTCTGTGGAATGTCCCCTCAATCATTTGCAATAAAAATTTTCACAGCTCCAGAATTGAAATTCATCCCCCTGATGGTACAACAGCAGGATCCCAGAATCTCATTGCCATGGCTGGGTTTGAATCTTTTTTTTTCTTTTCAGATGTCATCCCTAGCACACTCCTACTCCTAAAAGTCTCTATTCTCAGACCTATACTCCAGCCTTTCCTCTTCTTTCTCTGTCTATGAACCTTTCTCCCTCCTCTCCTTACTCGATCAACAGTAGTCCAATTTCCACTGGCACCCTGTAGGTTAATGGCGCCGGTGGCAGTCACTGTTAACCCAGGCCTAAACCAATTCAGTATGCAATTCCCACTGACAATTAGCATGTTTAAGTTTAGCAGGTTTTATGCCAGATGCCAGATTTTATGCTTTTCCTGACACAACCTTCTCTATTTATTTGGGTTTTGGCCCGGCACTGAAGTCACTGGCTTTCAACCCCTGTGGTTAGATTAATGTGCAATCAACCTACAGTAATAACTTATTTAACGTCAAGGCAGCATTGATAAAGTAGAGCATATAATGACATGTGCATGTCTCTGGCCCTTTAACAGATCATAATGCACCACTGCTCAGGTTATTCTGCTCTGCTGAACATCTGTGACCATCTAATGAATTCAAATCCATTAAAAGACACAATATTAACCAAAACACACCGAGCACTGAATGCAGTTAAAAAAGTTTAGAGTTGGAGCACATTTGGGGGGACTTATGCAATTGTTCTTTTTCAGTTGAGTTCATAATTTAATGTGGTCTATATAATTTACATTTTTGTGTATTATGTTTTCTTTCATTCTTTAAAGTTGCTTTAAAGGTGGGGTGTACGTTGTTTGAGAAATGCTTCAGAAAACTGAGTCGGGCCGACAAACAAAACAAACGTGTAGCCAATGAGGAGAAAGGGGCATGTCTTGTCAATATGGGCAGAGAGATTGTTCAGTGCGCATGTCTGACATTAGCCGAAAGCAATTAAAATATTGCCATGGCGGATAAAAACAAAAAGCGAAAAAAGGCTTAGGATAAGGCAAGAAGCAGGACCTGTGTATAGGATAATATAGGACCTGTAATATAGGATCAGCTTTCCAGCGCTGGAGAGAACTGAACGTCTTCCACGTGAAACGGTGCCAAACCTTTCATGGTGCAACACACAGTACTACAAAAACACATTTGACCTGTATTACCATAGTATTACTCATTGAGTTAATTTTGATAAAAATATCCCCTCGGCCAGCTGCCCCAGCAGGTTCCACCATAATAGATACCTGGGTTACGTATGTATGTGTGGGCCGGAGCTATCAAAACAGGGGAGACACCCATTTGGGTTAGGGGCGTGTTTGTTTTGGTGATTTCAAATGTCAGTGCAGTTCTTAATGACTACCCCACCCACAAAAAAAACCCAACAACAACAGATTTTACCTTGCAAAAAGACCACTCACGCAGCTCTGAACACTAGGCCAGATCTGGTGATTTTTAGTGAGGGTCATTGAGCAGCCTGGAGATATCTGATAAATTAGGTACAATCCTGCAGTAATACCCAACAAGCTTTTTGGTCTTAGGCATGACACAATCACAACTGTCTTATGAATTTTTGGACACACCTGCCCATGGCCACAATAAAAGCCAGGATAACGTACTGCCACTCATCCAAATGCACACCTTTTTTGGGTTTGCCAAACCAAGGCTCCTGGGACAGCCCTAAGATGTGGTAAATTCTGCTTCCAAGTACTACTATAATGTTATCAGCAGCATATGTAATGTGTAGGCAGAGGATTCTATCTATGAGACATTGCTGTGACTCCAAATACTCCTAACTGGTTTGCAACTTAAATTATTTGGAGAACATAACAGAGGGAATGTTTGGCATAAACCAAATACAGCATTTCTGCAAAAGAACAAACAAAAAAATTGATTGACGTGGAACTGGACCTTGCAACATGACAAAAACAAACCAGTAAATTCACCAAGGACTGGCTGAAAAGTAAAAAAACTGAGAATTCTGGAATGACCAAGTCAAAGCTAAGATCTAAATCCTATTGAAATCCTGTAGAGTGAAACGTACTGTGCATCAATCGAATATCACACATCTGAAAGAATTCTGCATTGAAGAGTGTGGCAGACAGTTGATGTCAGAAACTTTTAGATGGCTGCAAGAAATATCTCTGAGATTATTTCAGCCAAAGGAAAAATGATAGCTATTACTATATAGCAGTAATAACAGTATACAGTGTCCTAACGTTTTCCTTAGTTGAAATACTCATTTTGTTGATTTCTTTTGTTTAAGTGAAACTTTTTTTTTGTTGTTATAATAACATCACTTTCATCTACATGTACAAATTAAAACAAAATCAAAAACTGATTTCTTAATAAAGAACTTAGTATTGAATGGGATGTCTTACTTTCAAATGACTGTGGTTTAGTGACTATTTTACGCTTTTCTATGTGGTGTTCACTATGGCTGTGGTGTTCTGAAAAGGCCAGTGAGTTCATACTGCTCTAATGTTTTAAGAGAAGTGCTTAGCAATGACAAAGGCTGTGTGTAAATATGGAGGTGATCCCTGATATTTTTATGCCCTTGGTGCCTCCGGCAGCTGGTGTGGATTGTGGCAAAAAAGTCTGATTCGTAGTGTAAGTTCCATTTGTAATGGAAGCAAGATGACTATGGTAATGAGCTATCGCTTCTGCCAAAGGGTTGACTGAGGTAAAAGTGGAATGAGTTAAAGGGTGAACCAGCACATGGCTGAGTACACCTGAGAACATTTGAAGATAATCCAGGGTTCCCCTTGGCTGAACATTAACCATATGAACTCTTTAACACATGCATAGAATCCATTCCAATTATGCTTGCCTCTCTGTGCTACATAAGTCTTTATCTCTTGTATATATTCAGATCCCCCTGTTCCTAGCTGCTGGTTTTTACCGTTAATCATACATAGTGATGATGGAGCAAAAGCCCTACTGATGCATGGGTCTATTATGTGTAATTAACTTCAAAGTGCAGGCACTTTTACTCACCACCTCTGTTGACCCAAGAGTCATTTGGCCAGCAAAATGTGTGTAGCATCTGTCACTAATGGTTGTGTGCCCTGAACCAGTTTTTGGCTTACACAATCAGAGCAAACTTGAGGAAGCTGTCATACACATGCCCACTTACCCAGCCTCTGGCTCTAGGCACACATATAGTATAGAAAGTGTTTAGATGACCAATGTTTACAGTTTTATTTTAAACATCTTTTTATATTACACACTCTCACTTTCAGCTGTTTAGGGTTGGTTGGATTTGCAGCCATGAATAGATTCTGAATAGAACCTAATTGGTATGCCAGTTTATCACGGTTAATGCACACGCATTCACACACTTATACACACCTCTTTTAGTTCTGTTGATGCTTGGTAAAGTTCATGCATTGTGCTTTTTAGCTGCACCCAGAAAGATGTCATTCTTGCAACTTCCAAAAAACATCTTGTCAAGAAAGAGGCAATTAACAGTTGAATTTGAAAATATTTGTGTGCAAATATTTATTTTTTTTTTTTGCTTATTTAAGTCATTTACCATCCTTTGTAACTGTATATGGGAATGGTTGGCTTAAGGAGAATGAGAACTCAGGGAACATGTAAAAAAGAACAATTGATATTATAGGAAAATAAAATAGTTTGTAAGTGTGATATTAAAATCATGCTGTGGAAGAATTTCCCTGGTCAATTCCCCCGCTTGCAACCTTGGTGTACCCATGGATAGTCCATTGTTCATTTTCTCACACATTGCTAATTGACAAACCTACCGAGAAGACTGTTTTGCATTGCAGGTCAGAGAGGGTTATTCAAAAATTTAAAGTGCTCAGATAGGAATATATAGTGTATTCTACAGGGTTTGGACAATGAAACTGACATTTTTATGCTTACCTATATACCTATGTAATATTTTTGTCCAATCTCTAGCTCATTAGACAACATTGGAATTTACTTAAAAATCAAAATGACATTTACTTCAATGGTCTTTCATGGTCATATATAAAATATGCTAAAAAATAGCGGTAATGAGAAAAATTTTTTTATGTGTTGTCCCTTAATACACACTGTCCTTTCATGATCAGACGAAAGTGCAACTGTGCAAACTTTGTCCCACTTCCTGTTAATGTGCCAACCAAGGGATGTTGCTCTTGGCACTAATTTGGCTGGCAACCAGGAACACATGGGCTCGTTTACACATCAAAACAAAGCAGAGCTACCCCCTCCAACCACACTAATTCAGGCTTTGAGTACATCTCATGCTGAGGTCTCCATTATGGCTGTGACTATGCATGTTAACAGAGCATTCTGCTAATGAATACTCATCTCTGATTGCCATTTGCGCACAGACCCTGACCATGTTGGTCGCATCACATGGTTAGCATCATGCAGGGTGGAGAAGAGGCCATACCGAAGGCACAGACATAAACAAACATGGCCTAACTTTAATAAAATGTTATGACACAATGTACTTGAGCATTGTGGAAAAAGTAGTAAAAAATGGGTATGTTCTGTACTTTGTCTTCAGTGGATATGTACATAATCCAATGATGTGTGACTAAAAGTACCATTTTAATGGAAATCTGCCTCCAGCTAAAAACCAACACAGTTTGGGTCGGGACAGTTTGGGTATATCAACAGATGGGGCAATATCTACTGAGTGAGTTAAGAGAAACAGTACAAGTGTAATTCTCCTAATCTGTAGTGTAGCACTCACCATGTATGAGCTATGAAAATCATTAGATGGCATTACTTCTCATGTTTAAAGAAGGTAGCAGATATTGTAGCAGGTGAGGGTATGATTTAGTGTGGGGTTCCACTGGGAGACAAGGTGTTTGGAGACAATTAAGAAGGGTAATAATTAACATAATAATTAACCTATTGTCACTTCTTGTTGTGTATATATTTAATGGTAATGATAATAATAATAATAAACTTTATTTTCTAAAGCGCCTTTAAAAGTAGCATCTCAAAGTGCTTCACAGAAGAAAAAGGAAACATACAATTATACAAATAATATGTTAAAATAAATAAGATGGTGCACGGTGGCTTAGTGGCTAGCACGTTCGCCTCACACCTCCAGGGTTGGGGGTTCGATTCCCGCCTCCGCCTCATGTGTGTGGAGTTTGCATGTTCTCCCCGTGCCTCGGGGGTTTTCTCTGGGTACTCCGGTTTCCTCCCCCGGTCCAAAGACATGCATGGTAGGTTGATTGGCATCTCTGGAAAATTGTGCGTAGTGTGTGATTGTGTGAGTGAATGAGAGTGTTTGTGTGTGCCCTGTGATGGGTTGGCACTCCGTCCAGGGTGTATCCTGCCTTGATGCCCGATGACGCCTGAGATAGGCACAGGCTCCCCGTGACCCGAGGAAGTTCGGATAAGCAGTAGAAAATGAATGAATGAATTTCAAGTAAAAACTACCCTAAAGAAATAAGCTTTAAGGAAGGATTTAAAGACACTAAGATATAACCCTCATATTTATGTGAGTTAATATACCCTGAGCAATGAGCTTTGTGTGCTTGCATGTACTGTATGCATGTGTGTGAGCATGTGTGGCCCTTAAGAGCAAAACCAAGCAAAAAGCAAGCTACAAAGCCACTATGTGATCTGTTAAACATAACTAAGTAAAGTTTTACATTACAATCTAACTACAGTGACAAGACCACAAGCACAAATATATGAACTCTTACTCTGGGCCTGATATTTTCTCTGAATGTTATATTACAGACGTTGTTACACAAATTGTTTGCTGTTACAAATTAATTTAAATTTAAATTCAGTTCTTATTTAAATTTACATTTAAAATGCATTAATTAAAGCTGAGTAAAACTAATTTGTGTAAAAGCAGAGTTAGTGCCACTTTTGTGGTGTTAACCCTGCGATGTGCCCAATTTGTATGTTGTGAAATGATGTGGTATTGAAAGGTTTGGCTAGATACTTAGTGACACCCATTCAGAAACTGAATGAATTGAGCATGTTCCTCAAAGCACATGAAAAACAGACAGTGAAAAAAAATGAACAAAAATGACTTGGTAGGTAGCTCCACTTTGCAAAACACTAAACATCACAGGAGTGAGTGTAAATGGGAAATAGCTGACACTGAAAAATTACAGGAAGTTATATCAGCCTGTTCAATTTTGGAAGATACTTCAAACTTTGGAGGCTATTTTATTGATGCAAATATGAACATTAACCCATGGTTTAAACTGTAGATGAGGTTAGGAATACCCAGGGTCAACCCTGGTAAGGTTTGAGCTGTGTGACAGATGAAAAAAGAAAACAACACCAGGTTGCGTATGAGAAGCGAACCAGTTGATTGATGATATGGGAATGCTCCTTGTGAAAGCAGTGCCTGAAGCTCTGTAAGGAGGTCCATGTAACAAAGCAGAATGACCAGCAAGACCAAGCAACACAGCTTCTCGTTCCATTCTCAGGGAATACATTCTCAGGGTTACATACGTAACCCGGCTTTAGCCCCTTTCGAGGTAACTCAACACTGTGTCAAGCTTGAAGCTATGGAATCATGAAAACTATGCTACACTCTGGAAAAAGTCTGTACCAAATGGGCTGTGAGAACAGCATGGGTGACTGCGGAATCAGAGCATAGGCTAGGACCTGGGACCCTGAGAGGTAGGAGAGGACTGGCATGTCTGCAGGAATTGAAACAGTATACCAACAGAGCAGTGGACTGGGTCTTGTTGCCTTTAATTGCACCAGAGGCAGAATAGCCTCCATTTTAGAAGGTACAATTTCCTTGTGGAGGGAGTCTTAGCATCCAATATGGTCTCCACAACCTCAGCTAAGAGACCAGAGTCTATGAGCTGGTCCCCCCAAGGGGCCAGACCTAAAGTTTCCATATCTCAAGGCGGGGGTAGAGAATTGCCCTCTGTGCCTGAAAGAGTATGTCCCTCCTGACAAGAAACTCCCATGGAATGCCGTCCAGGATGGAGATTTAGACTCAAGTGGGCCAGTCAGGAGGCACCAGCAAAAGGCAAACTTACTCCTGGCAGGGGAGGGCAGCGTGTCGATTCCTTAGAGGTGAACAGATCCACTTTTCCCCCAACCAGCCAAAAATATGCCATATGCCCCTGCTTCCAAGCCAGAGCTGAAATGGTCTCATCTGCGAAAAACAAACATGCTTGCATCATGGTTGAATCCCAGAATAACTCCAGGAAGACGGTTCTCTGTAAGGAAGAAAGCACACACTGAACACTCTGGGTTCAGTCTAAGTCTCAAGGACCTTATTTGGGCAAGCACAACATCTCAATGTGTGGCAGCTTTGTCTTCTTACTGGACAAAATGAGTCAGTAATCTATATAATTGAATGAATCATGCCTCTGAATTTCACTTCATGAAAGTGCGTGGTGATAAAGCTAGTCTGAAGAGGAGAACATGATACTGGTATGTTTCATACCTATAAGCAACCCTGAGAAATCTCCTATGCCCTGGCCAGAAGATCATGTGAAAATGCACACGTCTACACTTCTGGGCTACAACAGCTTGTAGGCCCGCTTTGCCTATGAGAGCCAATTCAGCTTTGATGGCAGCACAGGATTTGGGCTTTTTCATGACCTAGACACCTCAGTGTGGTTGTTGGGGGAAAAAAGGGGTGATCGTTCTAAATGCAGGTAGCACGTGGCCTGAGCAGGAGTGGAGGCATAATAGAGAACGTGAGAAAGACATTCACTCATAAATAAACCAGTTGCTGTGCACACGTCTACAACAATGTTACTGAATTATTAAACAACTCATTGGCAAATATCCAGCAGTGGTCATGACAGCCGGAACTGTTGAATGATTAGAGGATGACCAGGAATAATTGTGCCTAGAAAAATAAGTGTCCACAAAAAGGCCTAATTTCTAATGCAGACCAGCAAAGTGTGTTTGATAAAATGAGAATACATATAGTTTTTACCAACGCTACTGCGTATGATACATGCTAAAAAAATGATATCTAGTTAGTTATGTTCAGCAGTCATGATAGACACAAATGAATTGATTTCTAAAGAGTGAGTGCCTCCTTTACAGGGTCATGCTAGGTAAGAGAAACTTGCTGAACCCAAGCCTGCTCAACACTCACACTACACAGAGCAGGATCAATCATGATGTACTCAGTTCTGATAATAACACAGGGCTTCTGGTAACTAGCAGGCAAAATAGAGAAAGAAAATTTTAGCCTAAAAATAAAAGGCAGTGTTCTCTTGATTCATGGAAACAGTATTTGTAGCTCAGCTTTTCTACTTCTTGAAGAGAGAAAACTGAAGAGACAACAGGGAGTATGTCCTAAGAATGTAAAAAGTCAAAATTCTCAATTATTTTTTTTTTTAATATACATATACTGAATTGTTTTCACATGCAAGTAAATTTGTACTTATCAAACATTTATAATTAAAATACAATGACATATGATGATACATATGGATGCATCTATAGGTTTAGTTGACCCTTTAATCTACAAGCTAAGGCAAAATGGGCTCTCAGATCTCTACAGGCCAGTTTTTACAGATTAATATTGTAAACACAAACTGGTCTTGAGCGGTGTCAAACATAACTAAATAATCAACCTCAACCTCTCTCTCTCTCTCTCTCTCCACCTTTCCCTGTCATCTCTTAATAATGTGCAGACAGATGCCAGACAGCCAAAACATGCAGTCAAGCTCTGATGACTATCTGTGAAACCAAACACTCCTAACAGAAGCATGGTGTTATTTTCCACACACACACACACACGCAAACACACCCCCACACACAAACACACACACACCTGCAGCTATACCGACACACAGGCCAGTTGAACTCTCACGCAATTGCTGACAGCATTTTCTGTTGCGCATGGTAGCGTACTTTCTGATTTATTTAACTTATTACTGAGCTGCATGTATGGATTTGTCATGATTTATTACATATTGTGTTATCAAATTGCCATTTAAAAGAGGATATCAAAATATTGATATAGAAGAAAACTGCTTATTCTTTAGTATCAGATAGATATGCCAAATCAAATCAAATCAAATTTGATTTGTCACATACACATCCAAAAGGAGGTAGATAAAAAAAAACTATATAAAAAGAAACTATATAAAATATGAAAATATAAGTGAAAAATAATGTATATACATATACATAAATATACATAAATGGGAATGGTTTTAATTATTGTCCTTAAAGTGTCCATGTGCAGTATGGTGTGGTATAAAGTGGCACTGTGCTGTGCAAGTCCAGAGTTAAAGTGACAGTCCAGAGTTAAAGTGTCAGTGCAAAAAAAGGTGTGCAGAAAAACAGTGAAGGGGAGAGTTACAGTACTAGGTCCAGTACTAGATCCTGGGTGTTTCCTGGTTTAAACTCCGAATGGCCTGCGGGAAGAAGCTTCTCCTCATTCTCTCTGTGTTTGCTTTCAAGGAGTTGAAGCGTTTCCCTGAGCGCAACAAAGAAAAGAGTCCATTGTTGGGATGGCTGAGATCCTTCACAATCTTCCTGGCCCTGGTCCGGCATCGCGTGCTGTAGATGTCCTGCAGGTCAGGGAGCTCAGTGTGGATTGTACGTTCAGCTGACCGCACCACCCTCTGGAGGGCTCGCCTGTCATGCATGGCGCTGTTCCCGAACCAGGAAGTGATGCTACCCGTCAGGACGCTCTCAATAGTGCAGGTGTAGAAAGTCTTTAGCACCGGAGAGGGTAGTTTGAAGTCCCTTAAGCGTCTCAGATCGTACAGACGCTGCTGTTCCTTCTTCACCAGGGTGTTGATGTGACAGGACCAAGACAGGTCCTGTGTGATGTGAACACCCAGGTACCGGAAACTGTCCACTCGCTCCACTGGGGTCCCGTTGATGTTTAGCGGTTGATATGACCGCTTCTGCTTCATGCTGAAGTCCACTATCAACTCTTTAGTCTTGCTGATGTTCAGGAGAAGATTGTACTCCTGGCACCATAGCTTCAGGTTTTTAGTCTCCTTTAGGTAGGCCGTCTCGCCGTTGTTGGAGATCAGGCCCACCAAGACAATGTTGTCAGCAAACGTGATCATGGTGGTGTAGTTGGAAGTGGCCACACAGTTATATGTGTACAGTGAGTACAGCAGGGGGCTCAGAACATAACCCTGGGGAGCTCCAGTGCTGAGGGTGAGGGTGGATGAGGTGTGTTTGCCCACCCCATACGACTTCTTGTCTGTCTGTCAGGAAGTTGGAGATCCATTGACACAGCGGCAGGCTGAGTCCCAGGACCTCCAACTTAGTGGTGAGAGTGGAGGGAATTTTGGTGTTGAACGCTGAACCGTAGTCCACAAACTGCATTTTTGCATAATTCCCTTTTCTGCAGTCCAATTAGGGATAAAAAATATAACCAAAAGGAGATAGATAAATAAAAAAGTATAAACTATATAGAAAAAATATAAAGCATGGCAAATGTTTGTTTGAATGTTTGAAAAAACCTGTATATTTTCTAGCATAATGCCCTTGTTTCATGTCTGAATATATCTTGTCCAAAGCTTAAGTAGGAGGATGTAGTATATGCAGTGAATGGTTCCATCCCAGATCACCTCTGCAGTTTTTGTGTAGTTAGAATGTTTCTTACATGCACTGTGTGTGTATCGCTGTAACTGTGACTGGAAAAAACATCACATAGTTTTATGTGATCTAATGAGTGTAAAATATCATGCCATCCTGGCATTTGAGTATATTATTATATTATATTAGTAAAAAAAGATAAAGTAAGACTTGGGGAGGGTAACAATAGTTTTGTGCTTGCACTGCACTGAGATGGATAGCAGGACCCAAACACTATATCACAGAAATATGGTTCAATTGTATTTTATTGTAAAAAACAATTGTCATCCAGAATATTGTCTGTCAGTGTATAATCAGAATAAATGTTTTTAATCATAATCCTATTTTCAATAAGATTTAAATTATTTCCATTTCAGCAAAATGTCATTAAGGTGTGATTTTTGAATGCACAGCAAGAAGTAGACTTGAATCTTCTTTTGGTGTGCAAATTCTATATCAGCAATTTTGGAAAAACAATTATTTCATGCAGCAATTCACAAGCCACATCTATCTAAATTTTAGCTAACTGTTGAGTTCAACCAAGTATTTCTACCCACACATTGATTAGTTCTCTAAATGCCTTAGCCTATCTGTCTCTCGTCTCCCTAAAGTAACTCTTTGTTATTCTGAATAAATCAGCCAGGCTCAGCCTCTGTATGAGCTACAAGGATTCTCATTTTTCCCTACCCTCATTTTACGCCTTGGCAGTAACACCCTTATTTCAACTTTAGTTGCAGCATCTTGGAAAAACTGAATTCTATTTTTGTTTAATATATCTACATAGCTTGAAGCTGTAATGACTGAGACTTTGTTGCACAGAGAACATATCTGTGGCTGTGTGCTCACAAAGTTTAAGTACTTTAGACCATGAATTACAGTGTTTTCACTTTTTTTTTTTTACCAGAATTTAGTTCTGACAGACATTCTGGTTATGTAGGAAATGAACATAATGGATGTGATTAGTTCGATGCCACATATTAGCATGACGCATAAGTAATTGTGAATCAGTGTCGAAGCAGGGTGTGGCTTAGTTTATTAATCCTTCAAGAGAGTGCTTATAGAAACTATTAGATATTTGATATTGATATGTGTTTCATTTAAGTAGGCATCAGTACTATGCATTCAAAGAGTGATTAAAAAAATAACCATTAGCCTAAAACATCTACATTCGTTACTGAATGCTTTTGCCAGCAAAGTTCAAACTACACCTGACAGAGTCTGATATGAGGGCTGTTCAAAAAGTTGGGTTAGATGTACAAATAAAGTGAACTTTGAAAGTAGCATGTACATGAAAATTTCTTTGTTACCTGAGCAATTGTGTTCCGACAAACAGCTCATTGTGTCTATTCGAAGAACTTTCTCCACATGAGCTCCCACCTATGCTAGACAACTTAATTTCCCCAACTACCTGCAGTGACCACCAGATCTGAGAATGACCAACACAGCTACCATCCAAACTGTTCTCCTCCCAAGAGTCCTTTGGTTTCACCCCACATCCCCATTCTCCTGTTCCTAACTCAGCCTGCTGCACTCCTGTCTGCCTGGTTTAACTCTGCCTGTTCCCATTATGCCTCTGAATATCCCATTTGGTTTACCTGAACAATTATTCTGCTATGAACAGCTCATTTGTGCCCTGTGTTTTTATTCAATGTAGTTTGCACAAAGATTCATTATAGAAACTAAACCTCAGTTCCTACGAGATCCTAAGGGGGTCCAGAGAGTTCTAAGAATTCCTGATTAAATGGAATAATAATGTAAGCTATTCCAAAAACCACTTTTTTTAGGCTATAGACAGCTATGACAGTGTATCCATGATATACTACTTTTTAGCAGAAAAGTTTTACTTTGAAACAGCTGTGGCCTCCAAATTGTTGTTTTTTTTTTCTCCTCTTCATTCAACATTCATTCTTATTTTCTTTCACAAGAAACCTCACCCACTTAACACATTTAATAAAGCCCCAGGGGCAGAACACCATATGGATGTGTGGGCTACAATGATTTATTTACAGGAAAAGCTGAGCAGAAATGAGCTTAGGTGCAGAGGTCAAGTAAAGCAGCATCAATACTTGAGTCAGGCCAAATACAAGAACATAATCATTCAATCTTAGTCTGTATTCCTGTAGATTTTAAATGTGTAAATACAGTTTGCCATGCCACACTGCATTTATATTTAGCCACACTCAACCATATTCAGAAAGTAATGCTGACATAAACAAGAGTTGCTGAAATTGCACATATTAGTATTTAGATTTAGAAGTCCAAATCCAATCTGTGATGGATTGTTGTAACCACAATATGTCATGCTGCCACTAGTTCACATTTTTGGGCAGATGATCATAAAAAACATTATGCCAGCATACTGTACTTGGAATTAGCTAATAAGGTTATTACAATATTGTTTTGTCATTGTATGTGAGTTTTGGCAATACACTTCTTGGCATTTAAGGGGGAAAATCATCTACCATGCCACTATTTTATACCAATGGAGCTTATGCAGGAGCTTCCGAGACAGCTTCCTGGCATCAATGTTCATCATATAATGCCAAAAGCATTTTTGTGAATGCTGTATAATTTTCTGAATTTCTGAATAAATTTGTTCTGATCTTTATTACACTAGATGAAGGGAAGATCATTAAACAAATGTCAAAAAAACATTATTGGTTTATTATTACTATTTTTTTTAGCAATATTATCCAACATTATATATCTTGGTCAGAGAAAGTATGGGAACTTAGGAGAAAATGATTTTTTTAAACTGGTAATTTAAGAGTTCAGCAGGGACTTCCAGGTTTCAAGAACATTTTCAGTGTCAAAATCTGGTCTTCACCACAAAGGTTTATGGAAGTGTGATTTCATCAAAAGAGATTCATGAGGACCTCAGAAGTTAGCAATACTTAGCAGTAAGAACAAAACCATTTTTAAAGCATATGGTGAGTAAAATTACAGTAAGAACACCTGGGTAACATCTGCAGAAAAATTAGTTCAATTCAATTCAAGTTTATTTGTATAGCGCCTTTTACAATAGACATTGTCTCAAAGCAGCTTTACAGAACATAAACATAGAGCAGAAGGTAAACATAAGGAATAATATGAAGAATTAATATAATAAATAATAAAATTAGATATATATAGTTCACAATGTGTATGTATTTATCCCCAATGAGCAAGTCTGAGGTCACTCAGGCAGCAGCGGCAAGAAAAACTCCCTTAAATTGGTAAAGGAAGAAACCGTGAGAGGAACCAGACTCAAAGGGGAACCCATCCTCATATGGGTGACACTGGAGGGTGTGATTATAAATATACAGTCAAACAAATGTTGTATTGGTGTAAGGATCCCCTGGAGTTCAGATCTCCTCTTAGTATCACAGAGTCCAACTGGAGCTGGTAGGTCAGTAGATGTCTCAGGATTCTCACAGAGTCTGCCTCATCTCAGTGGAGGTCCAAAATCTTCATCGCACAGAAGACGATCAGAGCTGGTACAATGTCTGGATGCCTCGGGATGCGTAGAAAGAGAGAAGCAGTAGAGAGGGATTAACATATCTACTGTTCATAAAAAATGTGAAAGTCTAATGTAATAGTGCACAATATTATGGGATGTATTATGTGTATGCCTGACTAAAGAGATGAGTGTGTCTGAGCCCCGAACACTATCAGGAAGACTATTCCAGAGTTTGGGAGCTAAATAAGAAAAGGCTCTACCACCTTTAGTAGACTTAGATATTCAGGGAACTACCAGAAGTCCTGAGTTGTGTGATCTCAGAGAGCGCGAAGGATTGTAACGTGTTAGAAGACTAGTTAGATACATTGGAGCTAAACCATTAAGAGCTTTGTACGCAAGTTTCAGCAGTTTGTTATCAGTTCGAAACTTAACAGGTAGCCAGTGTAGAGATGATAAAATTGGGGTTATATGGTCATACTTTCTTGTCCTAGTGAGAACTCTGGCAGCATCATTTTGGACTAACTGTAGCCTATTTATTAAAGATGCAGGACAACCACCTAGTAATGCATTACACTAGTCCAGTCTAGAGGTCATGAAAGCATGAACTAGCTTCTCAGCATCAGATACAGACAGGATGTTTCTCAGCTTGGCAATATTTCTAAGGTGAAAGAAGGATGTTTTTGTGGTATGGGCGATATGATTTTCAAAATACAAGTTGCTGTCTAATATAACACTGTGGAGTCTTTCACTCTGTCTTTCACTGTGGAGCTAGTAGTAACAGTACATTCCTCTAAATGGGAGTTAAATTGTGAGAGTTTCTGTGTACTGGTTTTTGGACCTATAAGTAGTATTTCTGTCTTATCAGAGTTTAACAACAGAAAATTGCAGCTCATCCAGTCTTTTATCTCTCTAAGGCATTGAGTTAACCTGGACACTTTAGCTATTTCATCTGGTTTTGATGAGAACACTTTTGTATTAAATAATGTCAATGTTCATGAGTCTGCCATCACGCAAACACCTACACACTTAATAAGTATAGTGTGCATGGCTGGATCACAAGAGGGAAGCCAATACTCTCCAAAAAGAATGATGCTGCTCATCTGAAGTTTGCTCAAGATTACATGGATAAGCCAGAATCCTAATGTAAACAAACAAACAAACAAAAAACATATGTTTTAAATGAAAAGCATTACGTTTGGCAAAAACAAAATACTGCATTCCAACATGAGAAGTTCATCTTAACCATTAATCACTGGAGTGATCAAAATGATAATAAATGACAATATACTGTAAGCTTCTTGACTCTTGATATTGAATGGCAGTGTAATGGTTTGTAGCTGTTTCGGTGCCTCAGATTCAGAACGGCTTGCCATTATTTACAGACTGTAAATTCTTAAAGAGAATGTCTGTGTCTGTCTATGAACTAAAACCTAGCCATAAGTGTGTCTTGCAGCAAGACAGCGACCTTGGGCACAGAACATTTTGTGAAAGTTGTTTAAAATTGTATACACATTGCATTAGATATCTAGGGTAGTTTTATATATAGTTATAGTATAGAGTTGAGAATTCAAATCTTTTTTGTTTATTCCTTTTTCTTTTTGCAAATACTTGATAATCTACTTAATGTAGAGCATAATTCACTTGAGGGTTACTGAAAGCAATATGACATTACCTTTATAGCCTTCCCTTCATCTTTACAAGAAGAACATTATATAATATCTAATAAAGATATATCAAATGTAGCCTTCAGGGTATCCAGTGAACCTTTTTCTGAGCGTGTAGGAAAGGAATGGACGCCACCTCATGTCTATTTATGAATGTAAAATTAAAAAGGATTATCAGTGCAAGCATAACCGGTCATGTAGACTGGACCAGTAGACATATATGCAGGTAATCAAAGGCACAAGGTAGGAGTTCAGTCTATTATTATTTAGATATAATTTATTGTAAATTATTTCCCTGTTTAGGATTAACAGGTGCATTGGAGCAGTTAAATCAGCATGCTTGATTTAATTATACCTAAGTCAAGACTGCCATCTTCTGGTGTGTCTCTGAAGGGTTTCAAATTAATGTTAAGTCAGGTTGGACATGTACAGTAATCCTGAAATTGTTAACTTACAGAACAGTTTCAAGTTCTATTGTCAATTTCTTGGCTTTCAAACAGTGTGTATGATTTACATATAGCATTATTATACTTAATAGTCTAACAGATAGTCAATGATAGTCTTAAGATGTGATTAGGTGTGAAACTGTTGGGATGATAATTGCTGTCAGATTTGTTTCTGTTGGATTTGCTGGTGTATGAAACAGATAAAGCATCTTGATTTGGTGTGTCCTATTGTTTGTTGGAAATGTGATGTGAAAAGTAAGATTAACTATCCTGATTTCTTCTGTTTTTCATATTTATCATAATTAATTGTTTCTAAATTGTATCTTCAATGGCATGTAATATAAAAAAAATCTAAGTAAACACATAAAACTGTCTTTAAACAATCATTCAATTTATTGTTACTCAACACTATCTAGCAATGTTTGAACAAGTTTGCCACTTAGTTATTGAGTAACTAGTAATTAGTAATTAAGTAACATGGTGGAGATAGATGATCGATGGCTGTATTGGTGGGCAATGATAGACTGTGGAACTGGGGGCAAAATTAAAGTTTATTAAATAATATACATATGTCACAGAGAAGACACTTTGTAAAACAGATTGAACAAGAAACAAGTTGAATGACAACCAATGATAGAGGTTCCCTAGGGAAAGATACAGTACCAAAGGATTCACTCTCTAACCTAATGGCAGAGATGAGTCACTAGCTACTACGCTACCTTATGTGTGTGCCCACACCTTCTGACTTGTTTGTTCTCCCTAAGGCTGTATCACAGGATGTGACACCGCCATGTAATGCATGGCAAGCAGGCAAACACGGACATGTGCACGTAACAGAGTATGTGGGAGGAATTCCAGGCAAACATCCACTACTAATCAAAGCTTATATTAGATTTGCCAAAATATGTTAATAACCCTAAACCTATCTGGATGTTGTGTGGATTGAAAAAAATTGTGATGTTAATTTATTGTGAGAGGCAATAAATCAAAGGAAATGCATCATTTTAATTGAAAAGCTACAGCAAACGACTGGGAAAATAATTAGATGTTGTATATGAATAGTGGTTATAAACAGTAAATACAAATTATACAAGCTTAATTAAAATATTGATGATATTATTGCTTCTGTTTATACATAAACAAATTTATGTTTTCTTCTGGGAAAGTTCTGATCCCAAAACCTACATCATTGTTAGGCATCTAAAAAAAAAAAAAAAAAAGTGTTGCCTTTAAAATTATAATAGGGAGTCCCAAAAATTACATTAAATAAAAGTAAACAAGAATACTTGGAAAACAGTATTGAAATGTATGTACCTTTCTGCTGCCATGCATTTCTCTTAATGGACACAAGGTGTCACATTTAAGTCAAAACAAAAAGTAACTGCAAATCTACCACTTGCTTAAAAGCTTCCTGCATAAGGCAGCTCTAATATATTTATACCATTTAGCAGACACCCTTATCCAGAGCAACTTACATTTTATCTCTTTTTTTATATATATACAACTGAGCAATTGAGGGTTAAGGGCTTTGCTCAGGGGCCCAGCAGTGGCAGAATGGGGGACATGGGAATTGAACTCACAACCTTCCAATTGGTAGTCCAGCACCTTAACTATTAGGCTACCACAGCCCTAATTTCTATGTAGATTGTAAAGGTAAGAGAGATATTTCTTTATTTTTATTTTTGTTTATTTCCACAGGTGAAATATAGGAGCATTACTATAACAATGCTGGCCTCCATCCCACCCTTTTCCATACCCGCCTCCTGCTGTCCCACCTGTAACTCTTCAGTCTCTTGGGAGCTCAGCCTTTGCCAAAAAAAAGAATTTCCCTTTATTTTGTGAAATAATCAGCCCAAGTTTTTTTTTTAAGCTCCTACACTATATCAGCCATACAGTACACATTCCCCCAAAGTGTATAACTCTTGGGCTGCTTTGGAAGCTGCTTTTTAGAGAGCATTCTTAAGAAAGACTCAAGAAAATTAGGAGGGAAAGACAGGCAGTGATAGGGTTTTGATATGTTTATGACACATGGAATGGAGGAGGGGGTACATATGACAGAGTTCCAGCTGTTGTTATGAAGCTGAGGCCTTAGCAAGAGCAGCAGCTGCAAAAAGGTCAAAAAAGTGATCATACTGTGGAACAGTTGCCTCGCATTGGGCGCGTCAGTGTTATCTTAATAACGGTTGCCTCATGAGTGTTTGATAGGTGAGCTATGGTTAATAAGATATTGACAATAATTACAGGGACTGTCAGTGTGTAAAAATGTCTATCTAACTCTAAAGAATGAATCTTATTGTCCTCCTATATTGTTACATTTATTGAATCCCATTCAACTATTTTCTTATTCACAAATCAAGGAATTCTGGTATAAATGATTGACTAATTTCTATTTCTATATATAATATAGAAAAATAAAATTAAAAAAGCAGTGCTATATCTAAGTTTTACAGTAAATAATAAAATTTTTGCTCATTAACAAGTTCTGAAAAAACACACAATCTGCTGTAGAATTGCACTGTTCTTGTTGTGTGTGTGTGTGTGTGGATGTGGGTGCAAAAGTCTTTAAGTACATGATGTCTTTGTGATGCAAAGATGCCTTTAAAAATTATGTAAAAATACACTATAAAGAACAGCAAATAATAAATTAAAACTGTTTGTTTTTTTATTTCTGTATATATATATATATATATATATATATATATATATATATATATATATATATATATATATATATATAATTAATATATTATATTAATATAATATATTATTAATTAATATAATATATATATAATTTGCACAGTATTATAAGGAAATTAGCTGGAAAGTTTTACAGAACATTTTGAAGAATTTGTCACAGTTCTCCTGGACACTTTGATTGTTGCCCAGCAGTCTTCACTTTTTTTTTTGTCTAAATAGTGGTCTATTAGGTTGTGTTCTTTGAACCACTGTTCAGCCAGCTTTATGGTCAGGTCTTCATCAGTGATTATTTAAAGACTTTGGCAGGAAGAAATTAGTTTTGGGTCTGTGGTGAACTCTGGATTTGCACTGATCCATTCGTTCACTCAGTTACAAACTGTTGTAGAAATGACATTATTTACTTTTACATTATTTCCTGTCCAGTGTCACCCAAATGAGGATGGGTTTCCTTCTGAGTCTGGTTCCTTCCTCATATCATCTCAGGGAGTTTTTCCTTGCCACCGTCACCTCTAACTTGCTCATTAGGATAAATGTTAGAGATCGTCTTTTTTTTTTTTTTTCAATTCCTATGCAAATAAATTTAATTGCATTCTTCTTTAATGATATACAGAGGTTTTTTGCAACATCATTTTTTTTTTTAAGTAATGTTTGGCATTTAAAAATGTTTTTGTTCTGACTTAATAATGCAGAAGCCATAATATAAACATCTATAACAAGAATTGATTAAGAAAACAGATTGCCTAAGACTGTATTGCACCGTACTTTATGTCTGTGAATATTTCAGGATGTTAGTATTTCATTTACATTTAGAAAAAAGAAAAAAAATTGTGAGCTAAACAGTTTAATTGGTAGTGCCAAAGACCTGTCATGATACTAATGTAAATGCCAAAATGAAAACGGTAGAGGCCATATAAAGTAATTAGTCATTACATTATACTTGAAAGACACACCCCATTCTGAGTTCAGTGACTTAACAGGCCTGATTTATTTTGTGAGGTTCATAATATATTTCATACATAAGAAAATGAATAGGGAGCACAGAATTATGCAAGATTAAAAGCTTTTCTGGAAGACAGTCAAAAGTGCCAAAGGAGTAGAGTATGATTTTGACTTTGTGTGTAATCAGGTCCTAAGATATAGTGTATGAATGATAAAGAGATCATGTATGATTTTAGAAATCCTGTTATATAACAGCTATTTGAAGTCGCTATGCCATTTTCTATAAGTAACTGTGTATTAATTCAGATCATTGGAATATTAAAAATTTGGTTTTATTGTCATCTTAAAAAGACTAATGTCTTTTTATTGTAAAAGTAATTATTCTTTCTTTCTTTTTTCTGATCGTCAAAATTCCTGACCCTCAACAGCATCAAATGCTTTTTCAGAGTCCTCTTTCTCCCAGAAGCCTCAATTTAACTGAAACTATAATTTTTTTGACAAATAATTGATGAGGGAAGTGTTTGTACTAGTGACACTATATCCTTCAGTATTTACTTTAGTAACCTATAGATCTTTCAGTTTCATCTGTTTATGTGGTTTCTGGAAAGGTAATAAATCTTCTAAGAGCTAACAGAAAGAGGAGCAGTGAAAGGGCTGTTTTATTGGAAGAAGAGTAAAAAGACCACCCTCCTGAGACCAGATCCCTTTCCATATTGAATGATGTAGTCCACACTGTCTTACCTGTCATTTAGGTGTAATTGTATCTGAAAAATCCCTCTCTCTCTGTGTGTGTGTGTGTGTGTGTGTGTGTGGGGGGGGGGGGGAATTCAACTGACACTGTATTATCAGTTTAATAATAGAGATACATACTGTACCTCGTTAGATCTCTGCAATGAGTAAAAAATGATCCAAATCAACTTAGGTCACGTCCCCCTTAATCATTAACACAAAATGCCAAGTTGGTGATTTGGCTTATGTTTCTATTCCTACATCTCCACCCCCACCCCCAGTTGCCACCCCCTTCCTAAACATTTGCATCACTGCCTTTTATTCATTATGTGAATTATTTTTTCTCACATTCTTCCTCTCCCCCTCTTTCCACACTCAATCTCTTTTCCTCTCCCTCTTTCTCACTCATAAATCCTTTTAAATGGTCAGACTGTACCAGGGGCCACCTAACACACAGGCACCCTTCCCTTAGAGCTAATGTTCAGTTCAGACTTGTTAGCATTTTTAATGAATGGCCTGACATCGGGAGGAAGAAGCAGGCTGACGCTCGCATCATTGGCTACCACTTTTAACTCCCAATGTCATTCTGGCGTGGCCAGTGGCAGTGACCTAATGATGCATTACATCACTGAGGCCCTGCTGCTTCCAGTCAGATGTATCTGGACAAACATTAATCGGTAAGCTGTTTTGTCATGAAAGTAAACAACACTGTGCCATAAAAGCAAAACTCAGTGACTGAACTGAAATGAGAAATACTTTAATATCAGATAAGTAGAGTTATAGATTGGCAAGAGATAAATAAATTACAAGACTATCTAACACATGGTCATAACCATCTTATAGACAATTCAGCAAAGCAAATAATTCTGTCATCTGTTCATTTTAAATAAATGGAGAGCGTTTCTATATTTGTTAGTTGTCAGAAGCAGGAATATAATAAATTATAAATATAAATATATTTTTATATTTTTATATAAATATATTTTTATATTTTTATAAAAAGATATATTAATATAAAATATAAATATATTATATGAATATATATTTTGTATATCACAACAGCTCATTAAAATATTGCAGAACCATGGGCATGAGATGAGAATGTTCACAATTTAATCAAGCTAATTCATCTACCTGCATGTTTTTAAAAGGTGGTAGGAATCTGGAGAACCCGAGGACAACCCATATGAACATGGGGAGAATGCAAACCCCAAACTGTATACTGTTAGACTGTAATCTGTGACTAACAGACTTATAGACTGTAAATCTGTGCTCAAGAGGAAGCAGGAGCAATGAAGCTGTCCAGCTCCAGCGCTACCCTCTGCATCACCCTGCTGCCAATAGTGTTAACACATGCTCAGTAACCACTTTATTCTGGACAAAGTTGTGGTGAATCTGGAGCCTATCCTGGGAACGTAGAGTATAAGGAAGAAATACACACTGGATGGGACTTAAATATTGCTAGCGATTTAAAATATATAGGGAAAAATACATATAGACAGACAAGTTGGTAAAATTCAGAATCGTTTTTAGAATATATAACAAAAGGTTTTATACTGCATATTACTGTATTTACAATATTAGGTTCTTTCATTCTTTTTACAGAGCAACTAAGTTCACAGCATGTTCCTACTAGAAGTGATGACATGAGAAATTAGCATGAAGCAGAGAATTATAGCCACAGTAATGTTGGCCCGGGATCTGTCGGCAACAGGTCCCTTAAAAACATTTTTATTATAAATCATATGTGAGTTTAGCTTGTTGTCACAATAACTCTACTGAGCCACAGTCATGTTTAAATATTTCTAGACTTGTCTTTTAAATTCCCAGTGACTCCATATGACAGTGAAGAGTCTCGGTTGTTTTTTAATTCTGGTGTGCAAGGAGACACAATAAGAAACAGTTTGTGTCTGACTTACTGTTAGACTGAACACAGACAGAGTGAGCTCAGCTCTATCCACCAACATGTGGCAGATGAAGTGATTCTGAATGCAATGGATGCATGTTTGTGGTTAAGAACAAATAAAAAGAGATGCCATGCCTCTGTTGAAATAAACTGGTGTCTTATGAAATAAAGCATTGGCAGATTATTGATGCATCAATGCAGTAGTTTAATCGGTCTGTTTATTAATCTATTCACAGTATCTTCTTCAAATTATTTTCCAATCCATATTATTTCAAATTTCCCCATTGCTCAACAGCTATTCTTAGCTCCATTGCAATGAATGACTTGTAGTGCTTAGTTACAAGCAGACTCTTGTCTATACTCTTTAATTTTGCATCAGGTTTTGAACATTTGACCAACATATCCCAACCCCTTCAATTGTCCATGCATGTATGTAACATTTGTGAATGATAACAGCCATTCCAAATAATTAAATACAATTACATTTCTTCTTGTATGAGTGTATTGTATGAAAATCATGGAAGAACATAAACAAAATGATACATTTTGATTGTTTAACTTTGTTCATAAACATCTAGGAAATCTTGGAGCTTCAGGTGTCCTCCAGCATCAACCACTGGTAAAAGACAACTCTCCTCTTCTGCCCTCCATTAACCTTCCAACTGCATTCCTCCTCTTCTGCAACTTCCTCTCACTAACCTCTTCTCTCCTCTAATCTTTTATGCCTCCCCTCTTCTACACTAACTTGTCCTCCCACAGAGACCAAACTTACATGTCTCTTTTCTCTAGTCTTTCCTCTCTGCCAGGGAGCCTTCTATTGTTCAGCTCACTGACAATAGATATACTTACATAACACAACCCTCATATAGAAGCAAGGACTGGAAGAGACTGTGGACTCCATCCAAACTCCCTGAAACAGGCCAAAACCGCTTGGGAGAACAAACTCTCTTTTCCTCTCTCTGGCTGTCCCTCTCTTCCTCCTCTCTGCTCATTGTCATACATACAAGATATCGAGTGCGGGGGTAGGAGCATATGTTGTTGATCAAACAGATATCACTGATTCACTTTGTTTCCGACATATCAAAAAAAGCAGTTAAATAGTTTGTGGTATGCAATGTGCAGAAAAAACAGCAACCATTATTTCATTATTTGTGAAGATGGACCTCTTTGATATACAGTATACATGAGGGACATACAAGAGAGTGTTGATGAAATTGGTCACAATAGTGTAATTGTTTTCTATGCCGAATTGTGTGTAGCCACACACTAGTATAACTAGCTGACAGGCTTTGGTGCTCCAGCAGGGCTCTCGCATTGCTATGCCAACATGCACCAACGTTCAGAACTCTGGTCATGCTGTCCCTGCTTTTCACTGCCAAACAACAACTTGGGCATCAAGAAGAAAGCAGAAAAAACATTTCTTTCCCTCACTCTTGCTGACCCAATATCTCACCCTCTAGTTCTCTCTCGCTTTTTTTTTCACTCCTGCCCTTACCCTTGTGGTCTATCTCTTTCTTTCTCCACCTCCGTCCTGCAAGAGTTATGAGAATGCTCCATGAATGTTCCGCCCACACGCGACATTCCAGGGGCGACAGAAACCCACACACTGATGGCGACTGCTGAGAAACAATGCCTGAAAGCAGGCTAAATCACAAAACGCACAACATCTGATCCAGTACTCAATGGTTCCACAGCACTCCACGTTCTGTGTTTGTTACTTTTCTCAGAGTGTTTCTTTATTATTATTTATTTATTTATTTTAAACTGATGGCCGTTTGGCCAAATGTGATAAATGATACGTCATCAGAACTTACTTCTGACAGCTAAAGAATATGATGCATAACCATGTATGCTTTATAGTTTCTTCTATTGACACTTGTATTCAAAACTCCTAAAAAAGTTTAAACTGTTATTTATTTATTTGTTTGTTTGTTTATTTATTCATTCATTCATTCATTTTCTACCGCTTATCCGAACTACCTCGGGTCACGGGGAGCCTGTGCCTATCTCAGGCGTCATCGGGCATCAAGGCAGGATACACTCTGGACGGAGTGCCAACCCATCGCAGGGCACACACACACTCATTCACTCAATCACACACTAGGGACAATTTTCCAGAGATGCCAATCAACCTACCATGCGTGTCTTTGGACCGGGGGAGGAAACCGGAGTACTCGGAGGAAACCCCCGAGGCACGGGGAGAACATGCAAACTCCACACACACAAGGCGGAGGCGGGAATCGAACCCCCAACCCTGGAGGTGTGAGGCGAACGTGCTAACCACTAAGCCACCGTGCCCCCCTTGTTTATTTATTATTATTATTAATTTATTTGTTTGTTTTTTATTTATGTATTTGTTTTTTATTTATTTATTTTTTCACTTATTAATTCACATTATGAGCTCTGCAGTACAAAATAACTATGAGCCCCAAATAATCATATACAACTGCACCAAAACTGGATTGAATCTCAGTGAGATAATTAACTTTTACAGTGCAAATGACAATTTATTACTTATTTCCTTGTCTCCTAAACACATTAAGAGCATCTTTATCTTTAACAATCACTACTGTATACAGTCAGGTCAAGTCCTCATCAATAATGTTTTAATAGGTTTATTTAATAAACTCAGCCAACCATGTCAGAATTTAAATGTAAAATGGATCTTTTTGCAATAGTTTGCTCAAAACAATTGGAGACAAAATATTAATGCTTGTCTAATCCATGTGTAATTAATTTAAATGAAACCACTTTGAGACAACTTAGAGGACGTACCTGTCAGGATATCAATAGAGGAAGAGGACAGGAAGAGAGACAACTGTGAAAAAACTGTAAAAACAACTGTGCACCATGTTCTTCTTGAGGGTGTCAATCCAAGGATAGAAAACCTCTGCATTTATTTATAAGTGAACATATGACAAAAGGATTTTTGGGATGATGGGAGAGAATGGGTATATGTATACAGTATATTCACACCTTGTGCCCAGTGTTGCTGGGATAAGCTCCAGATCCACTGCAGTCCTGACCAGGATAAAGTAGATACTGATGATGAAGACATGAATGAATAGTAAGCTAAACAAATTTTTAGTTCTATGGCCTATTAGATAAATTATTTCAGAATGTTTTCCACCCTCAATGTGAACATATAAGTATAAAAATATGTTTTAAAAAGTATCCAACTTAATTGTATGTGTGCACACCCCTACACTAATCATTTAATACCTTTTGCTTTTGTTATTTACTTAGTAATAATTCTTCTTATTATTATTATTTTCAGATTTTCCCACTTTTTCCCACTTTTTTGTAGATACTGTACATTAAATTGTAAGGGCATTTCCTGTGCACAGCCAGGTCACTCAAAGATTTATAGGTTGGATTCAGGTCTTGGCTTTGCCCAGGTCATTCAGAAACATTGCTCTTCTTTTGGTTAAGCCATCCCTTGTTGATTTTAATGTATGCTCATGAGTCATTGTCATGCTGGAAAGTGAAAATCTACTAGTCGACACCTGCACTAATTCTATACTCTCTCCCTCTCTCTCTCTCTCTCTCTCTCTCTCTCTCTCTCTCTCTCTCTCTATATATATATATATATATATATATATATATATATATATATATATATATATGTATATGTATATCAGTATATTATTATTATGATATACATATACATTTTAGAGTTCATTGATTATTCCTGCCACTAAATATATTATAATGTTTCTGTGTTTTCCAGAAGCCAGTTATTACTTTACTCTTCTGAGGTGAACACATGTAAGATTCCTTTATTTTCTATCACCATGCATAAAACAAATGAGCTTTTAAAACAAAACAGAAAGGCGTTTGTAACCTGCACAATTCCAGTAAGACACGATAGGACTTATGCTGCTGCCTTTTGCTAAAACCTGGATATCTGAATTTTTTGACAACCTGAAACAATGAAAAAAAAAAGGACATGGCAATTCAGCTTGGAGTGAGTGTGTGAGTTAAGCAGTTAAAATATCATGAGGCTCTATAAGAACGTACTTAAAAAAGGTCCCAAACATTTGAACATTTGCCAGGAATATGATGCTCTGCCACCCACACAATAATTATGATGATAAGGGATGTAAACAGATTTGGGGTAGGTTGGGGTAAAATTCTGTTGGTTTGGCACATTTTCAAAATCTGGCTTGGGATCCTGCAGAGCCATGAAAATGAAGTAAACACAACTAATTTCACACAAAATATCTGGTTTTGCAAGTGAAAACTAAAAAAATGATCGGAATGATAATTTTAAGTGACTTCAATATCCTAAGTGCATATGAAATATGTAAGGTACTGTCATCAAAAAGTCCAAAACTAAAAACGAAATCCTGCAAACATGGTGTTCAAAAGAAGAAGAAAAAAACAATCATACTGCCTAGTCATTTCCTAGGCAAATCTAGATCTTATCTAGTACTGTTTACTGATCTAATACAATCTTATAACTTTTCCTACAGCGTGACTTTAGGACTTAGATCCATATAATATATTTAGATCCATATTAAACACTCTCTGTCCAATTTGTCCTACTCTTTATGTGACATCACATCTATAAGTTTGATTTCAGACATTCTCACACAAATCTCAGTATTAACACTGTTGACTTGCTTGGGTGTCTCATATTACATTAGTTTGTCCAAAAATATAATTATTTCCATTCTTATATAGTTTCAGAAAACAAATCATCATATGGAACTTAACTGAGCAAGCAATGGTTTAACAAGAGTTAAGAGCAGTTCAAACATAGGTAATAATCACACTTTATGTCCAGTTAATTTTCCTTGCAAATAAGCTTGAAGTCACACACACATGCACATGAACACACACACACACCTAACCCCTTAAACACCCACAAACACTTCCACCTGACATGACAAAATGACAAAAGCCATTAGGCTCATTAAGAGGGATGAGACTACTAATCTGTCCATCTATAAAACAATGGAATTTTGTCGGAAATGGTACAATCTTTAGCATTGGTATTGTCAAATCTTGTAGGTTCAACAAGTTTTTCTTATGCAGCTTTTCTTATGTGGATCTTCATATCACCCTGCTTCATTTGAATTATGCAAAAGCAACAGATGGAACAGGAGGCACCAAGTGCATGTCTGCGAATGAAATACGTTATATGCCCATATGTTCTTAAATGAAAATCCAAACATAACCAGAGTAGATGCACAAACTCATAAAGGATGCACAAGCATATGCACAAGCTCTTTTTTATTTCACTTGTCAGTTTTGTGTTTGTGATTATGCAGTGGATGTTTTTAAAATCTATTTTTATGAAGCTCTTGAATTATGCCATAGTACACAGATATCTTGCTTAGCTGACTGGCTAACTGATTATCTGGTGTGGATCTGGTGAGTTAGAGACTGGAAATGAATTCTGGAGGTTGCTTTTTAGCAACAAAAATTGATCACTGTGACCATAATATCCCAGCAGCATCATAATAAAACATTTAATGTCTCCATTATCCACAACTATACATGCTTTTCAACATACAGTAGTGAGTTTTATTAAAACAGTTTGGCCTGTATTACAAAATGCATTTATCAGAAATGCATCACACAAAAGTGTCTTTTTCTGAATAATTACATGATGGTATAAGCGCTTTAGTCTGGTCAGGATCCATATGACAATTATATTATATCTTGCTGTGTTGTCTATCTGCACTGCCGCAAATTGTTGTCCAGTTTTTTGTGGAAATGCAGTTGTTCAGGAACAATATTCACATGCTGTTAGTTGTGAAAATCACTTGAAAATCAACAAGTAGAACTCAACCAGAACTATACTGTATCTGTCACTCTTTGTGAAATAAATTTTATTTCTTTGCCCATATTTGAGTCTCATCTCTAAACACAGGGTGTAACCTATTCCTATAGCATAATGGTAAATTTGTTGGGTGTAAGCTATATCCTTCAAGGTATAATCCTTTTCATGCTCTATTTGAGCATATTAGCATTCCCGATTAACAATTAGCATGAACCAGCTCTTGTTCAGTCCTGTGTTTGTGTAGAAAGTGGAGCGGACTTGTAGATTAAAATCAATCTTAAAAAGTCACAATATGCAATTATGCACTTGATTATTACAGATAAAATGTAAACATTCTATTTTGTTTATGAACATTAGTATTTGGGCTGTAACTGAAAGGCCAGGTTTAATACTGTCTGGCTTATTGTGAAAGCTTGCTTTAGTTTTTAGCTATTTGTGCTACACTAGGAGCTCATGAAGGGCCAAGAAGCCAGTATTTCCTACTGAAATGAGACCCAAGCACTCTGAAGGGCCTTGTTTCAATGAATTTGATTCACGTCTGGTCCTTCTCAAGAGTTCCTTCTCGAACTATTTGGCAAACAATGGGACGTGAGAAGAAGAGCTTGAAGGAGAAAAAACAGCAAGTCGTTCTCCAACCAGCCACCCACATACCATCTGCTCTCAAAATCTCTGTTTTATTATTATCATTGTCATTGTCACAGTTACAGGTTTATGTTTCACGTCTTCTTCGTCATCTTCATCGTCGTTGCTGTTGTTTTTCCTGACTTTGGCATGAAACAGGGCATTGGGGAGAGAAAATTCTATTCCTATGTACATTTAATCATCCATTCACAAGGCTCTTAATGACTTGTCAGTTGCCCCAATCTTCCATTTTCTGTCCAATTAATTCTTTTCTTCCTTTCCGGATAAAAGCAGACAATAGGGCCCTTCCACACACACACACACACACACACACACACACACACATTCACAATAAATCATTAAAATTCAGCAACAGCTCTCTCCCCATCACTTGGGAAGGGCTGATTTGCATGCATGCCAGAGCTCAGCTTGAAATTCTACCCAGCAGAAAAGAGTGCTGGACAATTCTATTCCTTCCCCTATGTTAGCTACAGTATACTGTATATGAACTTTACGACCAATGGGGTATGACCAACTTTGACAAAACTGTTTACCTGCAATTAAAAGACGAGATCTGAAACTGAATGCAAGTGTGCTCACCGTCGTTAAATTTATATAGTATTAAAAAATAAAACTGAATTTTGCAGAGTGACCATTTACTGTAATATTCATAGAGTGACTTTTTCAGACTTTTTGTGCTAAGTCTTTTTAGCCTTATGAGATGCATCGTTCAACAGAATTTTCTAAGAGGTACCTTTCTAATACTCATAACTCTGCCTAAACTCACTAATTAGATGAACTTTCATGGCTTGGATAATTCTCCGTGCATTGATAGCAGATAAATATCTTGCACCTTAATAGAAGATTAAATCATTTGTGCCTTACTAATGGAAAGTGGTGTTGATTCCAGGGAAAGCTCGTTGTCAATCTGTTTGAATTTATTTGTACTAAAATCTACTGTGTATAATGAATACTGAAATATTAAAACCATGAGGTGTGTAATCTAAAGTGGTTTTTGTGTCAAATTCAGTAAGAATTATTTCAGGCCATTTACATTTACATAAAATTAGTGTCAATATATTCTCAATGATGTATTTATTGTTTTATATTGACAGTTCACTCTGACCCATAATGTGCAGTTTATTAGCTCACAGAAATAGAGAAGGAAACTATTTGAGTTAACTGTACAATATACCCATCTTTCAGATACTGCCTAGGAGTATACTGGGCTTTAAATTTAAATGAAAATCGGCATTAAAAAGCATAAATCATCATGAATCAAGGCCCAGATTTTCCATTAAGATCAAAAATTAGCAGTAGTTTTAGATTACTGTGCATACTGATAAATTATTTTGCTTGAATAAAATCAAGGAAGCATTGGTTCAGGAAAAAAAGGTTTATTGTTTTTTTTTCCACAGATAGGGACTGCAATTAAGGTTAGCTTTGTTAACACAGGAAAAAAAATCCATAGCCAACTTTAAAAAAATGACAACAGTAAAACAAAAGAACACTGTTTGGCTTTTTAAAGCCGGAATAAACCAACCAATGTTTAGGAAAAAATTATGCTATGAGTCTCAAATGTCACTATGAATCCAGCAAACATTTCTGAAACAACAGGTTAAACACAAATGATGAGACAATGGGATGAACATGTTAATTCAACAAAAGATTTAAAAAAAATAATAATAATGAAAACATATTTAACATAATCACACAAGGAAAATAATATATGGCAGCTCTGTAGTGGTTTAAATACCAAAACATCTGATATAAAGAGATGCTAATCTCTAGTGTGCATGCATGTTTTCATTACCCATGAAAAAAATGTCAGAAAATTTGTTATTTATTTTACTATATAATTTTCAAAAGATCGGATTTAAAAAGTCATTTAAAAAACTACCAACTGCATAGGGCTAATTTGGCTTGTACACACCTAACATCATGTGATAATATATTGGCCTCTTTTGCCTCATTTAAATCATATGGAATGGACGAGTGTGTGCGTGTGTGTGTGTGTGTGTGTGTGTGTGTGTGTGTGTTTCATTTCTTTCCAGGAATGCTACAAGCTACAATAATACAAATGATTGTATAATAGCACAAAATCTTATATTTTCATCCCCAACAAATATTTTTCACGATACCCAAAAAGAATTTATACAAATATACAAATTAAACACAAAGAATGAGAGAACAATTAACATAAATAGATAATGAATTTCTCCAACCAAAAAAGGGAAAAATATTATTACATTTAAGGAATCGGTGACTAAGAGAAATTTTATAGTTGACTCTTTCTGGTTGAGTATATTTTTAAAATAATTGGTCCCAGTGCATGTGTGTATCTGTTTTCTCCATCTGCTTCTTAAACAGATTTGGCATACTTATGTGCTTCTCTCCTACACAAATCAGTGGCATATACTCAGTCATTAAAAAAATACAATTCCAAGAGTAGGCCTATATGTTGGGAATGGAGAGAAACAGTGACAGGTGGTCCTCACAGAGGATTTCTGCTTGCTGTACAAGTGCTACCAGGCTATGCACCGTCCATGTTTAAAAGTTTATTAGGGGGTGGGCAAATTCAGCAGGCACTTTTTCTTCTTCTTTCCTTGAATAAGCAAATATACCCCTTCTTGTCTTGGCTACTGCTATTCCTTCCACAGTACAAACAATGTTACACTACCTTATCAAGGCCTTGATAGAGTAGTATAAATCGGCTGCTCCCAATTTGCAGTAGGGCTGTGAGAAGGTGGAATAGACAAGCTATTAAGTATGGTGCCTCCATAGGGCCTCCTTGATGAGTGGAAGTAGGGGTATTGGTAAAGGCTGGAGGCGTAGCTGGAATATGGGCTGTAGTAGCCAGGGTTTTGCAGGTCTGTATAGTCGCATGGTGAGCTTGGGAAAGAAGCAGTTGATGTAGTGCAACTCTGAGCACCATAGGAGACATAGTCAGTGTGAGAGGGTGAGCTGTGAGAGGGCTCACTGTAGTGACTTGGGCTCATCTGCTCTGTTTTGATGTGTGGTCTGTGCTGACCCATGTCACTGGATCCAGAGGAAGAGGCTGAGGTGGAAGAGGAAGAAAGGGCTGCTTTGCGGCTCCAAGCAGTCCCACTGGACCCAGAATGGCTGTACGAAACAGCGTAAACACCAGGGTTGGGTTCAGAAACCATGGAAGAGGCTACAGTGTGCCCGTTGACAGGAAGATACTGATCGAACTCACGCACATCAAAGGCCTCAATGTTGCTCATGACGTCTGTACTGAGCTCAGAAATGTCTACATTGCTGAAGTCAATGTTCTGACGACCAGTTTCCAGGTGACGCCGGCCTTCATTCTTCATGTCTTGCTTTCCTCCATGACCATGGTGAAGGTCAGTTTTAGGGGTTGTAGGTGGTGTTGGTGGTCCATGGGGCTGACCTGAAAAATGTATTAGTGACAATGTTAAATACAACAAAGGATAAGAGATGGTGCATGAATGTCGCTTGTTCTGTCCCCAATATTACAGAGTATGATCTCCCACATACAGAGTAACCATAACCCACCTGGATGGTCCGTGTGATGATGATCCATTAATCCTGCTAGGCCACCCATGCCTGGCTCAGCTTTGTACATGTGATGGCTTAGCTCAGCACCAGAGTCAGAGTCACTTTGTCCTGGTTTCACACTCTTCCTACGCCTCGGCTGGTACTTATAGTCAGGGTGATCCTTCTTGTGCTGTACCCTAAGTCTCTCGGCCTCCTCTACAAATGGACGCTTTTCATTCTCTGACAACAAGCTACAGTAAGAAAGATGAATATATAATTAAAAATACATTATTTTCTAAAAGAATTTTCACATATATAGGCACTGTAAATCATGTAGATTAAAAAAAAGCATTAAATATGGAAATCCCAAACCATAATTAAAAACCACTTCTAATACAAACTGCTTCTGATTGAAACGAATAGAATTTCAAAAGACATTTTATACACCTTGGATGTATTGACATAACATGTCATCTCATATGACATATGATATATGCATATAACAGAGGGACCTATGACTGTAAAAATAGAATAGAAATCTAAGAATTTTGGCAACAGTTCAGTGACTAGACATCTATCAATACCGTTCATCTAAAATTAGGAAATACAGTTATCAGCAAAACCTTTTGTGTGCACTAAAAAAAAGTCAATAAAAAGCAGAACAGTTTTAAATGAAATGTAAAATATATCAATTAATGATTTTAAAACAAAAACAAGCACAACAACAACAAAATACTAGAAGTCAATAAATAATAATAATAATAATAATAATAATAATAATAATAATAATAATAATAATAATGATGTAATAGATTCAATTTAACATATATTTAAATAATGGAACAATAAGAAGTTGTTTTTAATAATAATAATAATAATAATAATAATAATAATAATAATAATAATGTGCATACAATAAAAGTGCAATGCATGAGAAAAACTCACCGCCAGAGTTTGCCCAGGGTTTTGCTGAGTTCTGCGTTATGAAGGTGAGGGTACTGATCAGCCAGTTTTCTGCGTGCCGCCTGCGCCCACACCATAAACGCGTTCATGGGCCTCTTCACGTGCGGCTTGCTCTTGAGTGTACCGTTGGCTCGTGCGGGCATCGGCACCAGTGACCAGTCGTAGCCTTTGAGCACCTGTGACACGGCGTCACGGATACATGCCGGGAACCTGTCATCTTCATCTTCATCATTTTTTTTGCTAGACGAGTGGAGCAATCCTTGGCTGTCCGATCCGGCCGGTGACGAGGGCGCATCCGAATCCGACTCGTCCTGAGACGCCGAACTGGAGGTTCCTGTCGGACTACACGGTGCGTCTGCCATAGACTTGTCGCGCTCCTCGGTCATTTCTGTGTACCTCTGGTCAAAATCCTTCTTGATATCAGTAAAATCTTACTCGTATCCCTCACGTGTGGATAGTGCAGATGATTTAATGCGCAGTTGGAAACTCAGATCTCGTTGTGCGTCTCGGTGACAGTCGCTAAAAAGACTTTTGCGCGAAGTTGGAACGTGTCACGCCTCTTCTGCTCCTCATTGGTGGACTACACTACCATACTATTCTCTTATTGGTGGAGGACTATTCGTAGTCAAATATAATAAAGCCTATTACTTTGAAGCCTATTAAAGAAACACTTTAATAACAGGCAAGGATTAAAAATCTGGAGTCTTTTCTGACATGGATCATCTTAATGAATTAAGCTTTATAAATTCTATGGAAAATATGTTTTTCGTTTTGAATGTACAGTTAAATGCACAAATAATTATCCCAACAGTTTGTAGCACTTATTATAAATAAACTCTTTCCAGTCGTATACTTAGTGATCTGTTTTCTGTAACTGTCTATACTGTAACTATTGTACCTCACATCTCGTCACGTTATAAGCCTCTAATATGTTTGAGATCAGCACAAGTAATGTGATCAGTGTGATTTAAACAAGCCTAAAAAAGAAATCACTGTCCTTAAAGTAATGTTTATGCATAAGTGGATACAGCTAGGTTCATAACTTAATCAAGAATTACTGTAGATCATTATATATATAAAAAAAACATTGAGGAAGTCAGAATATGTAGACTAAGTCATTTTAATTGCAAATTAAAGTTTTACATAAATTCTATATAAGATCACTGAACATAATTTTCTATCAACACACAAGCCATTGATCAGTCTATGGTTTTAACAGGTGAGACCAGCCACTAAATAAAAATCAAGCACTGATCATTTTACTTTGTCACCTACAGTGTTTTTAGCAACCATTAGTTGTGTTATATGGGCTATAAAGAGATTATACTACTGCTCATTTTAGTGAAAAGTCTTACTCCTGTTAACGTTTAATAGTTTTAACAGTTATCAAACACTGGTAACCCTCTTGGCTTATGCAATTTATTCTTTCATAAATATCACCATCACTTTTTAAAACAACACAGACAGCCAATCAGTACATTTTATGGCAGGTAAAAATTATTTCTATGGGACCAACATTTTTGCTGTGGAGCCAACAATGTTTTCATTTGAATGTAAACAAATAAACCAGAGTCATGCTAATACTTTAGGGAAGCTATACAAAGAAGACTCATGCTGTAATAAAACAAGGCCTCTGTCTACCATTTATATCATGGAGGAATAACGGTGCATTAAAACTTAAAGGTCTCTTTGTTAATCCCTTCAACAGGTTCCTAAGTTAAAACGGAAGTCATCTTCTGACAATAGTTTATTTGTTAAAAGCTATAAATGGATGGGGGAAATAGACACACATTTCACTTTCAAAGAAACAAACCTAAATGCTAGCGACAGTGTGTGAGAGACATGATGATAAAGAACAGCGATTGAATCACTTTGAATCAGCCTTTTTTATTAGTGTTCCTTTGTATTCATGCGTTGCAGTGTTGATTTTTATCATTGGCATTCACATTAAAAGGCAAGGCATGTTTCTCTTGGCAAGCATGTTGGAAGCTTGTTTAATGCTTGCAGTAGGTGGCTGGGATAGCAGTGCAGACAGAGACCTGTGGATTTTATTCATATGAGCACATGGATTAAGAAACAGGAGATTTTATTTACATTATGGATCCATCATATTCTTAACATGAATTGCACAATGATAAATTGTATAATTTATGACGTATTTCTGTGAGGTAAGTAATTTTCTTTGTTTGTTTGTTATTTGCAAATATAAAAGTGAATAAAATATCTTTACTTTTGTAGATACAAATAAAAATATTCTTGGCGCTGGTGTAATGGTATTCATATTTTACTCAATTTAGTTCCCTAAGATAAATGTTTTAAGGTAGGTTCAGCAGCCTCCCATTCAGTTTACTCAGTTCTCAGTTTTCACAGTTCTTGGTTCAAATTGGGTCATAGATTGTGTCATACATAGTGTTTCACTTGGTCGTAATAAAAACAATTATAAGTACTGAACTGTATATTTAGCTTTAACTGGTGATTATGGTTACACTTTAACTGAAGAGGCAAGGTGTCATTTGATACCAAAGTTCCACTAACAGATGTGGTTCATATTTAAACAAATGTTCAACTACTTTAAAGAACTACAACGAATGCTGAAAAGACAGGGGCATCTGGCATAGAAGGGAGGATCATGAAAGCTCTTGCTCAGCAAAAAAAATTAGAGGACAGCTCAGTTTCAGCTCACAATTAATGGCAGAAAAAGAGGCAAGGCAAAACATTGACCGACAGCTGGTTTCACTTGCCGCCAAGTGGTGGGATCGGTTGGTGGTTTCGGTGGGCTCTGGTGTCAGAAGAGGGGAAAGGCAGGAAAAGAACAGAGGTAAAATGAATCCAGCACTTGACCTTCACTGCTCTGTGTGTTGTGGAGAGTCCGCTGCGCTCCATGTTCAGAGAGAGAACGAGGGAGTGACAGAGAGAGATAGAGAGAGAGAGAGAGAGAGAGAGAGAGAGAGAGAGAGACTCACATGAACTCCGAATGTCCCAGTGTGGGGCGGAAGGTTTTAATTTCAGCTTTTGTGATTCCTCAAAGGGGGGGATTTGGTTAGAGACAGACCAAGTAAAGCCTGCTATAGCTTTGGTTCTCCCAGACTGTGGTCAGATTTAGCTCTACAAGTGTACAAGTCTCTCCAGCTTAAATAATGCGAATTCAAGATTGAATTACAAAATTGTTCACAGGGAGCCCTCATGCCTTCTTATTTAGAGGTATTAAAAAATCCTTTTGTCCGAATCACATTTTTTGAGATTTGAGCAAATATGGCTACAGTCAGTCAATAATATGCATGTCAGACTTTTTTCTGTGACAGTTCTAATAGCATCTAAGCAGTACAAATGTATATATTAATAAAATATTATAGGAATATCTGTTCATTTTTATTTATTCATTTATTTCTTTTACTTTTTCTCATGTGAAACTACATGTTTGTCACATTGCTATGGTACTAGAGCATTCACCATTTAGACTGTAAAAACAAGGATATGAACTCTCCACTCCCCTTGTCTTTTTGCCCTCTTGTTCACCCAGCCTGCTAAAGATACAGCCAAACCACACACTAAACAAGCTCTTACAGCTACTGAGCCACAACACAGCTCTGTGAAATTGGAAAAAAATTAAAAGTCTCTCTCTGTCTTTTGCTTTGTCTGCTCTCTCTCTCTCTCTCTCTCTCTCTCTCTCTCTCTCTCTCTCTCTCTCTCGCTCTCTCTCTCCGTCACTAAACAGTTCTCCTGAAATGGAGTTTTCCAACTTTATATTATGTAAATAACTTATGCAGTTGACCATATTCTGCCCACTCCTTTTTATCAAATCCTGTTAGATCATTTATGTTAAGTCAAAACATATTTTAAAAAAAGAGCTTGTACGACCCACCCCCTCCCTCTCCAGGAGTAAAGCGCTGATGTCTTATGTGTCTGGAGCTTGGCAGATGTGCTTTGCACATCTGGACATCTCACAAGAGGACAGACCTGCGGATGTTCAAGCAAGTTAGCCATTTGAACTTTACTGGTTCTAATTATGCCCCACCCCCAAGCAGTTTTTGCAAGTTAGGCCATCCCTTTGACCCATGACCCCCTGCTTCCCTAAATTCATTCTATAAAAACATCTTAATGAGGAGTTCACTAGACCAATTGAAGGTTTTATTTAAACCTATTAGGAGGCGCAGAGAGGTGGTAGAGGGTAGAGGTAGAGGGAAGGTGTTTTGTACTGAAGGAAACAATTAGTACAAACTGTGTAGAATAAATTAGCCTGAAACTATTTTTCAATGCCATGAGGAAACCATTTCAAGTAGTTCCAGGTTTTATTGTGGGGAAGAGGGAGGGCTGCAGTGTACCATGTCATTTCTGATTATTTCAGATCTTGTCCATAGCATAACAATAAAGCATTTTTATTGTTGAATTAAAACACATGAAAATGAATAATAAGAAAACACATCTAGTATATGATATACTTTTTTTTTTTTTGCAATTTTTCCATTTTTTTATATAATAGTTTATGTAATAGATGTGGTTTGACTTCACAAACATTAGTGCAAATTTCACATGGATCCTCATTTATCATTTTACTGTCCTATGTTTCCTCTAATTTCAGAAAGTGCTTTGCATTATTGACTAAAACTGCAATGTCATTCTTCATAATATTTAAGGACAATTGTTCATTCTACAAAAAGTTATCTGATGCAACCATACATAAATGGTTTTGAGAATTTGGAAATATTTCACATTTTTAAGTACTACTATGTTGTTGTCATGTGATATGTGACCTCAAGAAAACAGTGAAACTATAATAAAATAATAATATAATGTGCCTGTAAATCTATATGTGCTTTACTCATTTAAAAAAAAAAATGAACCTATCATGTAGTATAATTGCTTTCTGTGTTTTTCTATATACAAACCCGATTCCAAAAAAGTTGGGACACTGTACAAATTGTGAATAAAAAAAAATGCAATAATTTACAAATCTCATAAACTTATATTTTATTCACAATAGAATATAGATAACATATCAATTGTTGAAAGTGAGACATTTTGAAATGTCATGTTGGCAAATATTGGCTCATTTTGGATTTCATGAGAGCTACAGGTACAGTAGCAATAAGAGGCCAGAAAAATTAAATGTACATATAAGGAACAGCTGGAGGACCAATTTGCAAATTATTAGGTCATGTGGCAACATGATTGGGTATAAAAAGAGCCTCTCAGAGTGCCAGTGTCTCTCAGAAGTCAAGATGGGCAGTGGATCACCAATTCCCCCAATGCTGCGGCGAAATATAGTGGAGCAATATCAGAAAGAGTTTCTCAGAGAAAAATTGCAGAGTTTAAAGTTATAATCATCTACATTGCATAATATCATCCAACGTTTCAGAGAACCTGGAACAATCTCTGTGTGTAAGGGTCAAGCCTGGAAAACCATACTGGATACCCATGATCTTCGGGCCCTTAGACGGCACAGCCTCACATACAGGAACGCTACTGTAATGGAAATCACAACATGGGCTCAGAAATACTTCCAGAAAACATTGTTGGTGAACACAATCCACAATCCACAATCCAAGCCATTCACCGTTGCCGGCTAAAACTCTATAGGTCAAAAAAGAAGCCATATCTAAACATGATCCAGAACCGCAGCCGTTTTCTCTGAGCCAAGGCTCATTTTAAATGGAGTGTGGAAAACTGTTCTGTGGTCAGACGAATCAAAATTTAAAGTTCTTTTTGGAAAACTGGGACGCCATGTCATCCAGACTAAAGAGGACAAGGACAACCCAAGTTGTTATCAGCGCTCAGTTCAGAAGACTGCATCTCTGATGGTAAGGGGTTGCATGGGTGCATGTGGAATGGGCAGCTTACACATCTGGAAAGGCACCATCAATGCTGAAAGGTATATCCTAGAACAACAAGTTCTAGAACAACATATGCTCCCATCCAGACATCATCTCTTTCAAGGAAGACGCATTTTCCAACATGACAATGCCAGACCACATACTGCATCAATTACAACATCATGGCTGCGTAGAAGGAGGATCCGGGTACTGAAATGGCCAGCCTGCAGTCCAGAACTTTCACCCATAGAAAACATTTGGCGCATCATAAAGAGGAAGATGCGACAAAGAAGACCTAAGTCAGTTGAGCAACTAATAGCCTGTATTAGACAAGAATGGGACAACATTCCTATTCCTAAACTTGAGCAACTTGTCTCCTCAGTCCCCAGACATTTGCAGACTATCAAAAGTAGAGGAGATGCCACACAGTGTTAAACATGGCCTTGTCCCAACTTTTTTGAGATGTGTTGATGCCATGAAATATAAAATCAACTTATTTTTCCCTTAAAATGATACATTTTCTCAGTTTAAACATTTGATATGTCATCTACGTTGTATTATGAATAAAATATTGAAATTTGAAAATTCCACATCATTGCATTCTGTTTTTATTCACAATTTGTACAGTGTCCCAACTTTTTTGGAATCAGGTTTGTATGCATATGTTTTTGTGATTTGATATGCATACATATACGTGTCTTCATTGTTAATGCTTTGAATATTTTATTCACGATTTTATTACTCTAAGGAAATTTGTTCTGTTTGACCTTAACTTTAAACAAGATATTTTTGCAAGAAAACATTCCATTGTAAACTGTGCATTATTAATTATTTTACACATTCAGATTTCACTGAGTAGCAAAAAACGTACAACAACGACCAACACCAGGGAAGTGTACAAACAGGGTATAAATAACAGACAAGAACCAATCACAGAGCAGAACTAATTAGAGACAAAGACAACACACCTGAAGGAGAGAAGGAGTACAATTAATGTCAATGGAAACCAAAGAGTGGGCGGAGCAAACAATTAACAACCGGGAAAGACAGCAGACAGAAACAGGACAGAAACACAGACAGACTCAATACAGTGTGTGTGTATGTGTGTGTATTGTGTTGCACATCTCCTAGCATCACCTGGACTTTATTCTTCAACTTTTACTTTTAACTTTAACCATGTGAGTTACCATAGTTGTTTTGTCAGCTTGAAATAATGTGAATCTTAGTGGCAGCTGGTGTTTTTTAAAATTGGGGTAAACGCAGGTGTCTCTTATTGAACTGTATGTTTGTGTGTCTCATGTATTATCTCTTTCAGTTTTTGGTCTGGCATCCTGTTTAATTTTCACTCTCTACTCCATAAGAGCATCTAAATACTTTTCCAAAATGAGGCTGGCAACATTAATAGTGTCTGCCACATTGTCCTAAAAAGCAGCTAAACTTTTTTTTTTAATGAAGATGGTGACAACTTGCCATTGCCACTTATACTCATAAACAAACAGAAAATAATCAAACATGATTTTTTATTTTCAACTTATTTAAAAGTGTTACCAGTTTAAATATTATATAACATCCGATATGAGCTGTTGAACAGTTATAGATTTTTTTTTTGACCACTATTGAGCATTCTGTCTGACTAGTGCAGATATGTTTAAGTTTAAGATGATAAGTTTAATGATGTTCATTACCATGTCAATGATTGGCAGTGGGTTATTAGGTTCAGCTCCTTTGAAAGATATCCCAATCATCATATGGAGAAGAACTGCATCTATTTGAGACAATAGAATAGCACACTGTCTAATAAAGGTTGAGCTATTTTTATATGCAAAAATAAATAAATTTAGGATTACTTCTGGTGTATTCTATTAGATTGGAAAGATATGCAGATCAAGCAGTAAGAGCCATTGTATATTCAGGAACACTCTATCTCCATGTCATTTAAAACGCTATTAGTTTAGTTTATGTTGTAACTTTGGCCTGTGGTATATTAAAAGTATGATTATTATTCCAGCTTTGGGTGTTGTGGAATAGCAAACTATTACTGATTTTTATCTTATATAATTATAATAATAAGTCTTTATTATAGGCTAATTAGTATAGTGAGATGTATATAGCTTAATGCTCATTAGGTTTCTGTTTGATCAGCTATAGTTCCATTTCAATAAGTGTTTTAGATGCAAGCATTTTTAATTTTTAGCAGTCCTAACTGAATAAATGTGCTATTGTGCATTTGTATAATATATTTGTATAATATTTTAATTCAATTACAAGAACCATCTTTTTGTATTTTTACATTTTTGTTTAAGATTAGCTTAGGGAGCAGATACTTTCTAGGAATGAGAACATGAGTGATGTCACCAGGCAGTTAACAGATGGTCGTGTTTTGTCTGCTGCCTGACCCTGGCTTTGGGTTATCACCAGTTAACTAATATATTTACAGTCAGATTTCAATTTGTATCTATAGTCACAGAAAATAGCAAGAAAGTAGGAGGCACATGTGCCAAAATCCTGAGAGCTGGTACACTTAAGCCCAATTCAGATTGGGTTATTTGATCAGGGGGACATCTGTAATGCATTTTTTTCACATCTTCTCAGTGATAAAACTCTTACATATGGATAGCAATAAAAATACTACAAGAGGAGCAAGTTTCTAGTAGGTTGTATTTTCCATGAAGCCAGATGTGTGTCATAAGATATTTCAGGACCTGGCTATTACTTTATATGTTCATGTATTTGCAATATCATCACCTTTTAGCTTTCTATAAATAATGACTAGTTACATCACTATAAAACTAGTCATTATTTATAGAAAGCTAAAAGGTGATGATATTGCAAATACTTGAACATGTAAAATAATGCTTTATACATTATTATACAAAAATTATGGACATTTGTACCTGCATGTCATAGTTATGCCAAAATTGGCACTGAACTACACTGTACATTACCTATCAGCCCCAGCACATCACATGACCATGTCCCACTAATCCTTTCACAGCTGTGTACACAGCCTGCCTGTTTTTGCCTTATATCCATTGTCTAAGGTTATTGTTTCACTCTTTTGGTTATTTTATTTTTTTAACTTTGCACTTAGGGGGCATGGTGGCTTAGTGGTTAGCACGTTTGCCTCACACCTCCAGGGTTCGGGGTTCGATTCCCGCCTCCGCCTTGTGTGTGTGGAGTTTGCATGTTCTCCCCGTGCCTTGGGGGTTTCCTCCGGGTACACCGTTTTCCTCCCCAGGTCCAAAGACATGCATGGTAGGTTGATTGGCATCTCTGGAAAATTGTCCGTAGTGTGTGATTGCGTGAGTGAATGAGAGTGTGTGTGCCCTGCGATGGGTTGGCACTCTGTCCAGGGTGTATCCTGCCTTGATGCCCAATGACACCTGAGGCACAGGCTCCCCGTGACCCGAGGTAGTTCGCATAAGCGGTAGAAAAGGAATGAATGAATGAATGAACTTTGCACTTTGTACTCACCATTGCCACCTATACATGTTACTTGCCAGAGCTAAAATTATCAGAAGATAGCTGAGTTTGGTGAAAAACAAAAGGTAAAATCAGCCTATAAGTTTCTCAGAGGAGGATGGAGAAAAACACAAAAATGGCCAAACCAGATGGAAATACAATCACAGAGTAGCACCTGTAAAATTGGAAATTACCCTAAGACCTCATGTAAATTTAATTCCGTCTAGCTAGAGCTTTAGTCTGCTTCTGCTAACACAGCCAGCACACATACCTCTGTTTAAAAGAATTATAATTCATGAAATTGTTACTGGATAACAAGGAGCACTTATGAAAATATAGCATGACTACCCACATTATAATTTTATACTAGAAAAGCATTTTTTTAGAACTTTATATCAATACGATCCTAAAACTCATAATTACATTCATTCCCATTCCATTTTTGACATTATGTTGAATAACTGTATCTATTACAATCCAAACACTGCATCATTTAAATTATTCCGTGTTAATGGAGATAAAACAGACTACATTTGGCAATTTGTCCTTGTGCATGTAACATTTAAGAACACTAGCACTTACTCCTGCACAGTAAGGAGTTATAGCTGTCCCTGTTTGTTCAAAATCTGGCACTTATTTTATCAGTTGGAGGAAGGAAACAGGTTTGCACTTCTGCCATTGTTGGCTACATAATTTGTAATGGAATTGAATTCTGCCCCAATCAGGCTACACTTTCCTTTCCTCTGCCAAATTAATAAATGTATTTAAAATGTAGGCTGAAGTACTTAATAGTAAGCTTTATATTAAAAAAAACACGGCACGCTAAAAGCTTTTTTGTGAATTGTGTTTATGAATGTCATTTGTCCACTCATGAAGCTGCACAGAGATACCTGAATAAACTGGAGCAAAACCTTGGAGTGTGAAAACTTGCCCAAAAGTCCACTAATTAGCTGCAGGATAAAGTGCAGTTTTGCTCTTGTGTTAAATGGCTTTATATTCTACATTAACAAAGGATATTTATTTGTTGTCCTCATTATTTGAATGCTCTAAATAGTGGGAGCAAAAGATATCATTTGCTGCAGGGTGGGTTTTTCCTCTTAACTACTTCACTTTTTCAAACCGTTGCTGCTCTGACAGCTTCAATAGTCCTACTGCATGCAAATATAAAGCTTTTCACAACAAACATCAGTAGCTTTGTTTGCTTACTTATTTGCATGATTTTCTTTTTTTTTTCTGACAACTTGTTTAATTTGTGCTATTGCTTTAAAAGACAGGTTAAGCTCAAAGCCTCTTGGTTTGTATTCCTGTGTGTATGTGCATGCTGCAGCATTGACTGGGCACCAATCTCCATCATCTACAAAGTCATAAGCATGAGAAGGGGGGCGGGGGGTGCATGGAACACATTTCCTGTGCCCTCAAAGGATTCTAAGGAAATAAAGGATTGAAAGTGTACTGTTGCAGAAGAGTTTTTCACTGAGCTGTATGCACTGACCTTCAGAAGACAAAGCGTATGAAATTGCCTTCAATGCACTGATACTGATGCTTTGCTGAGCTGAATATTTATTTATTAAACATTCATATAACCTGTCCAATTATTATTTAGGATGATATTGATATAGAGTGATATTGTTTTACAGCACAAATTCTCCACTTCTGTAGTGTGACTGAGGCTTTATGAAATACCCGCCTTAGGAAGCCACCTCCTTTGGCATGCTTAACCTTGTTGTATGTGAGTGTGCATGTGCATGAAGCAAAACAATGTATTCATTTTGGCCTTACCCTATTGCTATAAACAGTGAGCTATTCAGGTCACCAAGCAGTGTGCAAAGGATTGAAATTTCATATCAGCAGAAGTGGTCAAATCTCTGGCACTCAGTCTTCCCCAGTATACCTTGCAATATCCCACATTTATTGTGTGTGTCTGTGTGTGGGTGTACTAGATAACATCCTACTGCAACAGAATCGCATTCTGTTGTTGAGTATCCTTTTAAACTTTTTCGTTTTACTTCAAATGTGGTATGCACTGCAAACTGGCAGCACCAAATCTATAGCTCACAGATTATAGGGTACAGTATATATAAATATATATATATTTCCAAATTAGCAGATGGGAAGAAGGGGGGAGAGCGAGAGAGAGAGAGAGAAAGAGAGAAAGAGAGTAATATATTATATTTTTTCAGCAGAAAAGCTATGGCAAGGTTTGTTGTTTTTAGCCATTTATTTCACTGCTAATCCAGTTCTACAGATTGATTTAATAGTACATAATGCTAGTTATGCACTGTTTCCTCCAGTGGCCTCTAATGACAACCCTTGAGACAAGTTAGGTCAACTTTAATATCCTCCATAAATCTTGTATGCTTACTACACATGTGCTCCTGTCTGCATACCCCATTTACTTTTAAAATGCCACTCTTGGTTTGTGTAATATTTATTACATTATATTTTTCTTGTCACATTCATTTCTCTTGTACTTGCCACCACCATAGTATTTATGAAAAGGAAATGGAAAAGTATTGTTTTCTTATTGTTCACTTTTTCTTACAACTGTATATATGCTTTTGGGTGCATGTCAAACCATTTTCCCCCACAATGTAATATGTGTAAGGATTCACAGATCAATAAATGAATTATACATCTGGAAATCAGAACATGGTTGTGAAAGCTGAAAAGTTTGACTATATTCCTAATGTAAGCCATTGACCTAATTGCCTTCTCACTGCTCCAGACACATAACACATGTAGGGTTGTATGTTATGCTCATGCTCACTTACTCAGGCTTTATTGCCCAGCCAAATGGGCCTTTGGCCTTGGACCAGCTGAATTAATTCAATTCAATTTAATTCAATTTATTCATATAGCACTTTTAACAATGGACACTGCAAAAAAGCAGCTTTACAGTAGTATAGAAACAGGGAAGTTTAAAATTAAGTTACTATTTACTCTAATATTTATCCTAATGAGCAAGCCTGAGGCGATGGTGGGAAGGACAAACTCCCTGAGATGATATTAGGAAGAAACCCATCCTCATTTTTTTGCAATAAAGAGCTCCTGAGGAATTTATAGGTCAGCGTAATTTTTGAGGTTATTATAGACTTAACATTAATTCCTTCCTGCCAAAGTCTTCAAATGTTCATTTGTGAAGACACAAGCACAATGCTGATTGACACAATGACAGTTCAAAGATGAGTTCAACCAGAGGTAGAGTGTCAGGAAGGAGAGAAATAAATATTAGGTAATCATGTGATAGTGAATGTTAATGTACATAATGTACATTATATCACTAAAAGTGATAACAAGAAGGTAACACATGACATTAGGGCTTCCTGGAACTAATAGTGTCCACTCCAGAAAATTTGAACAACTTATGAGAATAGAAAGACGACAGCATCCAAACATCCCAGTTCACCAAATGCTCTATGCCCATTAACCCTCCAGGTCTGCTCCTTTAGAAAGGACTAGTCATAAAAAAGCTAGACTAGACAAATATGTATTAAGCCTGGACTTAAACTCTGTCCTGAACACTAATTGGAAGGCTGTTTCATACTGTAACTGTGGGGCTCTGTAAGAAAAAGCTCTGCCCCCTGCTGTAGCCTTTACTACTTGAGGTACTACCAAATAGCCTGCACCTTTTGATCGAAGAAGGTGTGACAGATCATAAAAAACAAAGATTGCTCAATTAGAAATGTACCTATTCTCCTGAGTCATGGACCACACACAAACACACAATCCTGTATCTGCCACATTTGCAAAATCCTGGTTTGCATGTTCCCGGATGATGCAAAGTTAAAATATTTGTCTTCTGCATGTGAAATTAGGGATACACTCTGTCACATTACTTTATTGACTGTATCATCACTGTAAAGTACAGCTTATAAGCATTGTTTATGATGTTATATCTTTTTGATATAAATAAAAAAATGGCTTACTGGATTTGCTCAGAAAAAAAATGCCATATAAAAGACATAAAATGCCATGTTTCTTTCTATCTCTCTCCCCTCTGCTGCTCTTGTCACAGTTGTGTGCGTTCGCCTCAGGGAGATCACAAAGAAGAGCTTTGTGAGAGGATGCAGCTGCCGAAATCCGACTAGATCCAGCTGAAGAGAGAAGGGAGCAGGTGGGTCAACGGCGTGACCCCTCTGTTCCCAGAATATCGGGCTGCAGTCCTGTCCTTCAACACACACACAAACCTTTTTTTTCTGTGCTATTGAACAAGCAGAAACAACACACAACAAACAAAAGACAAAAATTAAAATGACATATCTGAAGCAGATTAGAGTTCCAAGAAAATATAAACCTCTTATGACACACTTATAAATCTTACTCAAGTAGCCCCTTGGCATACAAATATATTAAACAGCCATATACAATTCTCTGAACATTGTTCTTCTCTCTGCCTTATTGTGATAAATAACATATCAGTAGAACACTGAATATAAGGATAAAGCATGTTTGTGATGGCAATGGAGAGGAAGAAGTCCTGTCAGGTCTTAGAGTTAAATATGTTAACAGGTCACAGAGCTGCCAAAAATGGGGATTTTCTGTAGGGCAGTGGGGGCTTTGGTAAAATTACCCCTTTTCCGGCTTGGCACAAGGAACAGAATGAAATTAAAGGTCGAAAATAGAGAGGAACTCACTTTTCCTGTTCTTACTTTTCACCAAATATATCAAACACAATCTCTCACATTCTTTATCTGACTGTCAGATCTATTACCACAGGGCTTACCATGCTATGACATCAATGGGATGCAAATTTGCCACAAGATTTTAATGCATGCTTTAATTCAAATGATGTAGTAGATCAAAAATTTCTGTTTACAGTTTTGGTCATCATCCATTCACTATTTGCCATTCAAGTGCACAGCTTAACAATAAAAGCAAAATATTTTACAACATATTCACCCATTCAATAATTTCATACATAATCTGACAGACCCATAGGCTTTCCAAGGCTGTTCCTGAAAATTTAAAAACATGCATTTGTCTGGATGTCATTGTATGGTGTTGCACTACTATTTCCCTTCACTGAAACTAAGGGGCATTGCGCAAATCTGTTGTAGCATGAGAATCCCTATGTGTACAAACGACATATAACGACATAGTACAACAAGGTTGATGTGGAAGAACTTTAGTGGCTCTTTCCTAACCCCAGCTGAACACCTTTGGGATCAGTGTCGACATAAGTCTCCTACCTTGCTAATTACCTTGAGGTTGAATAGCCACAAATCCCTGTGGTCATGTTCCAAGATCTAGTGGAAAGTCTTTACAGATCAGAGGCAGAAGAATAGCTGTGATACCAGCATAGCAGGAACTAGCTCACTTTTAATGGCCATGGTTTTGGAATAAGATGTTCAACAAGCACATTTTAGTGTAATTGGCCACTTTTACTCCATAGATAACAGCTCCAGATAACATCCAGGAGAGGTAATACCCATCAATGGTGATTTTATATTAACATGTTTATTTGCAATAAATATGTCTGTCACCTTTTCTTGGAATCTTCTTGTTTCTTGTTCATGCCTTTAAATAATACTCATGTTCCTGTAAATGATTCACCGTCACGATGTCTGCAAGGTCAAGAGTTTCATTCAGAAAGTTGGACATGCAAATAAAGGAGACAATTTGGAAGAGGAGGAGGGGAGGCTTCCAGTTATGGAGTACAGTATATCTGTTGCCCTGATTGTAGTCACAAGCTGCTAAGTACTATGCACCATATTACCTATTTTTGGCCCTACATGTATAAAAAGCATAAAGTAAAATGGGGAAGATATATTACAACAACATTTTTGGAAATACTGCACCGCACGTCACTATGTTACTTTGAAAGGTTTTGCTATCCATGTATATCTCCAATGTATATATGTGGTTTTTACTATTCATAGGAGGGGCGAAACTGAAATATACATATATGGACCATGCATTCCTACAAACATTAGAAACGAGCTGTAGCAGCAGTGAATTCAACTCAGCTCCCTCCTCTCTTCTTTCATTCTTTTCATTTGCCAGGGTGCTTTTAGTGTGCAAAGAGAATAGGACTCTCTGTCATCACATTATTGCTGACCGGAGTACCCTACCCAGCATGCCCCCAATGGCCCAGGTCTGAAAGGCTCCAGTGTCCTCACACACTTAGTATTCCTCCAGGGATCAGCAGGCCACATCCTTATCGCCACTGCTAATACATTCATGCTCTCCTGCTAATAAAGCCAGCCTCTATAAAGGCAAAATGATCATGTAGCTTTTTCACACTTGTCCTCATACCCTGACTCAGTGGTTCAACTCTTTGGAAATCGTCCAAATAGATTAACCTCAGGAGCTCCACCCCGTCTCTTGTAATGTCCATGACTATTAGTAATTGCACTACACCATCTTCAAAATCATAATACATTTAATTTTTGGCGGGGAATTTTTTTGTGTAAACATATAATAATAATAACAACAATAATAATAATAATAATAATAATAATAATAATAATAATAATAATAAATATAGCTGCAAGCAGCGATGACGGGCCTTCGCACGTTTGTTCATCGCTATACGGTGCCTTCCAGAAAACAATGCACGGTGGGCAAGTGCATCAAGTGGGTAAATATCAGTGGACTATTTTATGTTGTTACTGACCCATTTGGGGACTGTAGGTAAATGAAACCCCACATTTTAGACAAACGGGGGCGCTAGTGAGCCACTTAAGAGACACACCTTTGTCTGACCTTTTTGTCCACACTTAACAGCCGACAAATGTGATGTATGTGTCAAATTTCAAGTTAATCTAAGCACGCCAAAAGACTTAAATATGCCTGAAAAAGAAAGTAAAGTTTGACACGTTACCATGAGAACAGTGTTTGAGATATCAAAAATCCGTTCGCAATTTCGCATCTGCAATATCTCTGCACCATGTTGGCCAAGTCTGGTCTCAATTGCATGAATCCCCTAGGAGGAGTATTTAAAAGTTTACTGCATGAAGCTGACAAAAAATCCACCTTTGTGACTGACACACTTCCTGGGGCCTATTGGTGGCGCTATACCTGGGACTCACAATAAGCACATAGATGCGATCGGAATCCTTGGCCGAACATACACACCGCGTGTCATCACAATAAGACATTTTTTGCTTTAGATATTAGACACTTTCTGTTTCTCTGAATTCGCCATAATTTTGTCGCCTCGCCATGGCAGCACCGTTCGAGATATCAAAAATCCCTTCGCAACTTAGCAAGTGCAATGTCTCGGCATCATGTTCACCACTTTTGGTGTCAATCGCATGAATCCTCTAGGAGGAGTATTTAAAAGTTCATTGCATGCAACTGTGAAAAAATCCACCTTTGTGACTGACACACTTCCTGGGGCCTGTTGGTGGCGCTATACCCGGGACTCACAATAAGCACATCGATGCGATCGGAATCCTTGGCCGAACATACACACCGCGTGTCATCACAATAAGACATTTTTTGCTTTAGATATTAGACACTTTCTGTTTCTCTGAATTCGCCATAACTTTGTCGCCTCGCCATGGCAGCACCGTTCGAGATATCAAAAATCCCTTCGCAATTTAGCAAGTGCAATGTCTTGGCATCATGTTCACCACTTTTGGTGTCAATCGCATGAATTCCCTAGGAGGAGTATTTAAAAGTTCACCACATGCAACTGTTGTGACTGACACACTTCCTGGCGCCTGTTGGTGGCGCTATGTCCGAGATTCACAATAGGCACATCGATGCGATCGGAATCCTTGGCCGAACATACACACCGCGTGTCATCCCAATAAGACATTTTTTGCTTTAGATATTAGACACTTCCTGTTTCTCTGAATTCGCCATAACTTTGTCGCCTCGCCATGGCAGCACCGTTCGAGATATCAAAAATCCCTTCGCAATTTAGCAAGTGCAATGTCTCGGCATCATGTTCACAACGTTTGATGTCAATCGCATGAATTCCCTAGGAGGAGTATTTAAAAGTTCACCGCATGCACTTATAAAACAATCCAAAATGGCCGACTTCCTGTTGGGCGGAGCTCATAGTTTAGAGCGCGAAAGTTGTTCGGGTCGATGAGATCTATATGCGTACCAACTCTCGTACATGTGCGTACATAATTGCCCGATCTGTGCACCAATGTTTGTTTTTGCATTACAGGGGGCGCTACAGAGCCCCCCTGCCACGCCCGTATTCCAACCTTTGTCCAATCCTAGTGTCGCGCGACTCTGACGTGTGTGCCAAATTTCAAGAGTTTTCGAGCATGTTAAGGGACCCCAATTGGCCAATGTGTGGGAAAAAAAAAAAAAAAAAAAAAAAATAATACTCCCGAGGAAAAACAATAGGGCTTCGCACCATTCGGTGCTCAGGCCCTAAATATAGCTGCAAGCAGCGATGACGGGCCTTCGCACGTTTGTTCATCGCTATACGGTGCCTTCCAGAAAACAATGCACGGTGGGCAAGTGCATCAAGTGGGTAAATATCAGTGGACAATTTTATGTTGTTACTGACCCATTTGGGGACTGTAGGTAAATGAAACCCCACATTTTAGACAAACGGGGGCGCTAGTGAGCCACTTAAGAGACACACCTTTGTCTGACCTTTTTGTCCACACTTAACAGCCGACAAATGTGATGTATGTGTCAAATTTCAAGTTAATCTAAGCACGCCAAAAGACTTAAATATGCCTGAAAAAGAAAGTAAAGTTTGACACGTTACCATGAGAACAGTGTTTGAGATATCAAAAATCCGTTCGCAATTTCGCATCTGCAATATCTCTGCACCATGTTGGCCAAGTCTGGTCTCAATTGCATGAATCCCCTAGGAGGAGTATTTAAAAGTTTACTGCATGAAGCTGACAAAAAATCCACCTTTGTGACTGACACACTTCCTGGGGCCTGTTGGTGGCGCTATACCTGGGACTCACAATAAGCACATAGATGCGATCGGAATCCTTGGCCGAACATACACACCGCGTGTCATCACAATAAGACATTTTTTGCTTTAGATATTAGACACTTTCTGTTTCTCTGAATTCGCCATAATTTTGTCGCCTCGCCATGGCAGCACCGTTCGAGATATCGAAACTCACTTCGCAATTTAGCAAGTGCAATGTCTCGGCATCATGTTCACCACTTTTGGTGTCAATCGCATGAATCCTCTAGGAGGAGTATTTAAAAGTTCATTGCATGCAACTGTGAAAAAATCCACCTTTGTGACTGACACACTTCCTGGGGCCTGTTGGTGGCGCTATACCCGGGACTCACAATAAGCACATCGATGCGATCGGAATCCTTGGCCGAACATACACACCGCGTGTCATCACAATAAGACATTTTTTGCTTTAGATATTAGACACTTTCTGTTTCTCTGAATTCACCATAACTTTGTCGCCTCGCCATGGCAGCACCGTTCGAGATATCAAAAATCCCTTCGCAATTTAGCAAGTGCAATGTCTTGGCATCATGTTCACCACTTTTGGTGTCAATCGCATGAATTCCCTAGGAGGAGTATTTAAAAGTTCACCACATGCAACTGTTGTGACTGACACACTTCCTGGCGCCTGTTGGTGGCGCTATGTCCGAGATTCACAATAAGCACATCGATGCGATCGGAATCCTTGGCCGAACATACACACCGCGTGTCATCCCAATAAGACATTTTTTGCTTTAGATATTAGACACTTCCTGTTTCTCTGAATTCGCCATAACTTTGTCGCCTCGCCATGGCAGCACTGTTCGAGATATCAAAAATCCCTTCGCAATTTAGCAAGTGCAATGTCTCGGCATCATGTTCACAACGTTTGATGTCAATCGCATGAATTCCCTAGGAGGAGTATTTAAAAGTTCACCGCATGCACTTATAAAACAATCCAAAATGGCCGACTTCCTGTTGGGCGGAGCTCATAGTTTAGAGCGCGAAAGTTGTTCGGGTCGATGAGATCTATATGCGTACCAACTCTCGTACATGTGCGTACATAATTGCCCGATCTGTGCACCAATGTTTGTTTTTGCATTACAGGGGGCGCTACAGAGCCCCCCTGCCACGCCCGTATTCCAACCTTTGTCCAATCCTAGTGTCGCGCGACTCTGACGTGTGTGCCAAATTTCAAGAGTTTTCGAGCATGTTAAGGGACCCCAATTGGCCAATGTGTGGGAAAAAAAAAAAAAAAAAAAAAAAAAAAAAAAAAAAAATAATACTCCCGAGGAAAAACAATAGGGCTTCGCACCATTCGGTGCTCAGGCCCTAATAATAAATCCTACAAATAGCACTGGGATATAATTATTATTAATTACCTATATCAGGTAATTAATTAAATAGAAGCAGCTAATTTCTCAAACTTTATAGAAAATATTTACAGTTATAACTTCTTAATACAATCTACATTAACATATGTTTCTCAGATTCTTGAGAAACATTTAGCAGTAACCTTTTATTCAAGGAAGAATAGATAACAGTTTAAGTAAGCTTAATAATCTAATACATAATGTGGCCACAGGTTTCTTTGCAAGTATTAAATTGATTTGTCTAATAAATCAATCAATTGCTTATACTGGTTGTGGCACATATCTTTTAGAGATGTTTAAATGTTTGTGAAGGAAGGAATGAGTAGATTGCCTCATGAGAATCATAGACCTGTAGGTGAAATCTTATCTAACCCATCAAATGGCATATAAGCTTTTGTGCTCTTGTCCTTCTTTTAAGCTTTTACGTCTCTCTCTCTCTCTCTCTCTCTCTCTCTCTCTCTCTCTCTCTCTCTCTCTCTCTCTCTCTCTCTCTCTCCTTCTTCCCATCTGCTAATTTGGAAATTTGCAGTTTTTCATGTTCACAGATTTGATTAGCCTGTTAAAGCAAATACAATTTGTTACCCAACCATCTGCACTTTTCACCATTTTCTGCACTTTTATAATAAAGTGTCTGCAAATTCTCAGCTTTTGTCCAGTGCACTAAATACTGTAACACAAGTTTTAACACAAGGCCATTTAAGGAATAATGTGTGTCTCTGTGTGTACATGTTGGCTAATATTTTCAGTTAAATGGCTTTCTCTCTTTACTTATATGTAATCTACAGTAATAAACCTGTTTTAAGATGATCTGCAGGTTTGTGCCATGGTCTTCATTTGGTTTGGTTCCAGCAACTGGATGATGCATATGCACAGGATTGCAGTTACCACCTAGTCATTGAATGTTTTGCGTAATATGATCAATAATAATAAAAAAAAAAAACATTATTACCGGCCAACCAATTCCAACCAATTCTGTCATTACTTCTATAATCCGATAATTGTATTTATGTAAATTGTAATAGTATTTTCATTAAATTATATTGTATTGTCTTTTTTAAAATATGCTTTGTGTGTGTGTGTGTGCTTGTGTGTGTGTGTGCATGTGTGTGAGTGTGCGTGTTTGTGTCTGTGTGTGTGCGTGTGTGTCAGTGTGCGTGAGTGTGCGTGTGTGTGTGTGTGAGTGTGCGTGAGTGTGCGTGTGTGTGTTTGTGTGTGTGTGTGTGTGTGTGTGTGTGTGTATGCATAAATGTTTGCATGTGTTAAAGGGTGTAAATTTTCTTCCTCTTTTTAGAAACGTACAGGATGAATTTTAGTGTGAAAGGGAAGTCACATAGCTCATACTACTGGGTTCTAACTGTCATCAGGCTTACTTCATTTTCCTATTCCTCACCCTAGTTGAGAGTACATGTGATAAAAAAATTTAACCAGGCTGTACTTTGCATTGACAAATTCTTCATCTTGCGGGATGTCAGCGACAGTCCGATAAGCTCAGGTGAAAACAGTCCTGATTTGCCTATTCAAAGCTACTCTGTTTTCCCTTTTTCCCCAGCAGTCCATGCTGCAGAGCTGCAAAGGCCAACCAGGATGTTTTGGATGCAAAATAAAATGCAAAAAGAGTACCATTTGCATGTCTCTGCTCACTGTTCAACCCAACTTCACCTATTACTCATGGACTGTTACGGTGGTTTCACTATTACCATTTAACTGGTATCCAGCATGACATGTTTAAGGCAGTTCCAGTACAAAATAAAGCAACACAACAAAAATCCATTCTTTTTATATTTTTTAATGAACTAAGCATGACCAAAATATCAAAGCATGAAGGTACAGTAGACACTTGTTCTCTGATCTATTAACCAAGGATCAGGTTGTAAAGCTGTTATATTTTATATCTGATACCTGTCTTTATTTTTTTCTTTATTTATTTTCTTTATGATCTTTATGTCCATACACATATAATGACAATATTTCATCCAGCTCTACTACCAAGCACCTCTCAGCTCAGTGATGTCATCCTTTGGAGCTGACACTAAAATTGCCAAAGGCTGCTTACTGTGTTTTCTCATTTTGTAACGGTTTAAGGTTTTTGCTATAAAAGTCCCTACTGCTTTAACATGCCACATTCAACCTGAAGAACATGATATACATCTAATATGCAAATATAAAAACAGTCAGACAGCTTGTCTGGTTTTTTAAAAGGCTCTGTGCCTGGTGTTACGGTCTATTTGCCAAATGTTAGGTTTTGCCAGAGTGCTAAAAGTGGTTTTTCCATCAGTGCAGCATGCTTTCTTTCTCAAAGTTCAGGTGTCAAGTAGATTATTTTCCTTAAAAGCTTACAACTGTAAAAAATAAAATTTAATTTTCTTGTACCCATATTAATTATAGGCAGTTTAAAAAATATAGTTCAAAGCAAAGCTACTGGAATTTAACGAAGCCCAGGTATGTTTTATAAAATATATTATATATATATATATATATATATATATATATATATATATATATATATATATATATATATATATATAGCCTCTCACATTTAAAAAAGCAGTTGTTAAATTATTTTGTGCAAGTCGCTGCTGCCTGACGTTAGTCAGTAGATTTTAAAGTACAAGGAACTTTTTGATTTAGAATATCAATACCAATATAAAAATGATTAAAAGCAGACAAAGATGTCTGTCACTCAGTTTCATTAAAGTGGACATTGGTGAATGTCTAAAGTCTGGCAGGACTGTTGTAACATGACTATGCACCTTTCCTAGAGGAAGCCTAATCACCTTAATCCCCACCTAGTATTACCATGTGTACCAGGCCACAGATGGGAATCAACAAACCAACATAACATAATGCGCTTTAGAATTTTGCCATTTTGTCTACATATTGTTGTCCAAAAATATGTAAAACCCCATTCCTACAACTCGTTTTTAAATTTTCTGAGCTATCTTCAGGATAAAATAGAGAGGTTCATTTCCAGCTGAAGCTTCACTTCTTATTGCATCATGCTGCTTCTTCTGACCTTGCTTGCTCTCCTCCTATTTTCAGTTGACTCATAATTTCAGCCACGACCTTATAGTCAAAAGGCCAGCCTACAATTAGCCTACTCTGCTAAATGTCCTAAGAACATGGGAAACTTAGGTCACTCCCTGCAAAGCCTGGATCTGATGTGAATCTTCAGAGCAGGCTTGCATTCTGTTGACCAAGGGTGAGGTTCTACTCCATGCAGACCACACAGCATGAGAAAATCTGGCCAGCAGACACACCTCTGTTGGTGTGTGGAGTGATGATGATGACATCCAGCTTTCCCCTATCACAACCCCTTAACAAAACATTTTAAAACAATTTAAAGATATTCTCTTTATCACACGTAATTCCCATATACAAGCAAACATGTTTTGCTCTTCAAAACAGCAATAGTGTGTCTAACAAGAACTGCTAATTGGTGAACACTTGCTTTATTCACAGGAACATTAGTGTTGTTTGATTCAACAAATCATTCCAGGTAAACAAGCACTGTACTGTGAAGGATTATATCATGGTAGAGTTTCTGGTCTAAATATGAGATCTAAGTATTTGTCTGTATTTTACTGCTTTTAGCTTATTGCCAAGTTCCCAGACTGAGGGAAACGGTTTCAATAAAGCATCAAAGCTGGAGTGTGGACTGCTGGAGACTGGGCTTCAGATGGTGAATTCTGCTTCCTATTTCATCTCAAAATATTACAGCATCTTATAGTCTTAAATTCAAGAAAACCCAAGGCTAGACATTTGTTGTTCCCATGATCTGATTAGACACGGTATCTCATTTTGAAGGACAAGAATTTAGTTTAATTCTGTTCTGCGCTGTTCTTTTAACATCGCTCAGTTTGAGTACATGAATGTCAAATCCTATAAATACAGATTTGATTTTCTGTTTGTTTCAGTGTTATTTCATTCGTTTACCAATGTGAAATTTGTGGCATAACACCTAAAATGGTTTAACTGCATCTTAAGCTAAACCAAAATGTCAGTTCTTTGAAGTTGTCCAGATAGGTGAGTACTAGTCAATTTTTTAAAATACTTTTTTTATGATGAGCAATAAGATCAGAGTTTAAATTAAGTTCCCATGACTCAATGTGATAGCAATTATAGTTGCAGCTGTGAACTGACGCTTTTACACACATCTTTGTCTTGTTAACCAACTGGATGCATTATAGGCTGTTTTATGCCAAGTGTTTTGGAACTTGCTTTAATTGCGAACATGATATTTATTAAATATATTAAAAAAATGTCCACCATTCATGCCCACTGACACAGTGATTAACAGTTGATCTATTTATTCATTATGGGTATCTAATATTTTTGTTGGTCTTTAAGCAGATGGGTGAATTTTTGCTTTCACATCAATTAATAATGAATGCCAGTGCAGTGTCATTGTGCATCAAGGGAATTTTGGCAGTATTATTTGCTGTCCAGAAAGTGTTAACATGCTTTTAGTTAAAATCGTTTGTTTTATCTCATTCAGTCTTTCTCTTTTTCTTTGATTGGGGTTTGAAGTGGTGTCCCCAAGTACTTTTTTCCAGTTTTGTTTTTATGTGCTGATTGGTCTCTGGTTTAAAATCAAATTTAATACTGCTTTCTGTAAGACACAAGAGGCGGTGGCTACAATACATTTTGTAGCTGTTCTGTCTTCTGTGGCTGAAGCTTCACTTTTTTGTTTCCAGCTGACTCTGTAGGCTTTTGCCTTGAAAAATCAAACCAGACACAGAGATCCTTTGTTCATTTTATACACACATTTTATTTATAAAACCATGATTTTTCTATAACAGGTATATGGTGATCGGATTAATTTTATTTTTTTAGAAAAGATTAGATGTGGCTTATTGGTCTTTATTTCTAATCAACTTCTAATTCACTTCAGTTCTGTTTCTTCTGCTATTTTTGATGCCCTCCAATAGTGTAATGCACCCAGAATGCCATTATTGAAAAATAAAATTAGCTATGACATGGATAATTAGATTGGGCAAATGGGACACTTTACACTTGACATTAATTGCTGAGGAGCCCAACCTGGAAAAATCAATAGGTAAAAATAATATATCTTGAAAGTGTTTTCAAATCCAAAGAGTCACTGACCATGACAAAGCAGTTACTTAAAGTAACTATACAAATTAGTTTTTGTAGATCAGTTATACACATTAGTATAGGTTTGTATATCTAAATAATGTAGGGAAATATTTAATATCATATACTAAATGTTTTTAAATTATTTCCCATGATATTTCAGGCAGGGGTGATTATAACAATCAGTTTCTCAACTCACAACAGGTTTTTATCAGATCACCTAAGTGCAATAAGCAACCTTAAAAATTATTAAAAAGGAAGGAAAAATACACAACCAACCATCTACTAGTTCTACCTAAAGATAACAATGTCCATTTTAAGGTATTGTTCATGCTACTGTACCTTGATTTCCTGGTAAAACAATTCACCTCCATCTGCTGGGCCTCCCTTCCTACTTTTCCACCCCTAAATGCCTGCAAACTTGCCCCAATAATTACCTCTGGGTCCCCAGACTTGGTGCAGCTTGCAGCCTGTATGTTTTATTAGTGACTGTTCAGACACAGCTAATTACTTCCTGAGGGAACTGCCTCTCTGCACTGGCCCTCTCTAGTGTGACTGACTAACAGGGCACATTATGGGCCTGGAGACGTTCCTGCCTTTTATATGCTTTTATTACAACAGATTGGCATAAATCTAATGATGGTCCCAAATCAAGTTTGTTCATCTAGTCTTATTTTACAATTCAGGGTATCATTATATAAAGCGAATGTTACAGTAGCCACTATTCCTTGTAAAAAGCCCATTGTGATCATAGATGTGATTGTTGAGATGTGGTTATAGATGGAAATACATTAACCCTCACTTCTTAACATGAAGTGTGATCAGTGGGGAGAGGTGTGTCAAGTGCATGATCTCTGCTTGTTCTCTTTTGGGAACTGGGAGAATATGAGTTTCAAAAAGGATCTCTTCCCAAACAGGATGTGAATGACTATGGATCAAATGCTCTGCTTCCACCTCCCACTGTTTCCCTCTTGCCCTCCAAGGAAGAGAGAGAAGAGGAGGAGAAAAAAGAGCAAGGCACTTCAATTTCTGAGACTATAGGCAGCAAGGGGTGAACATTAGGGTCACAGTACCAAAAAAATAGAAAAAAAAAATAGAAAAATAGAAATTGGAAAAAACATGTTATCAATATCCTCAGCAGCTTCATTTTATGCTTTCATAATCTGGGACCAATCACACTTCATTTCCTTCCAGAACAATACATTCATTACAATATTTTTTTTACACTTTTTCTCCCAGGGCTCTACCTCCCTTTAACCTAAGTCTCCCTAAATCACTGTTATGATCAAGTGACTATAAAATGTATCCAGACAAAATGTGGTCATGGGGATTTGGAAGAAGTCACCAAAACCTCTTTTCAAAAAGATGAAGAAAGCAAACATCAAGCCCAGAGCTTCATTAAACACTTGGATTTTTTTTATATTTCCCAAGTGTCATTGTGTCAGAAATTGAAGGCATCTGCCCCTACTTATATTGATGAATATGTCTCCTCATTTGTTCTCGTCATGTGTCTTTACTGGCCTTTCTCAAGGAAGTACAGCTGATGGCAGCTACAGTGTATGGCTGCTCATAACGGTCTGGCTGACACTGCATCGGCTCGATGGCACACCATGACAACTTATTCAACTGGGGGAATTTTGTTACAAAAGCACTGGCAGACATCTGCATAAGTAATGCATTTGCAGAAGGTGTGTGGGGGTGGCTCAACATTCTCACATTAACAGAATCACATTGCTTGGAGGAAAAAGTCCAGACATTGCAGCCCTTCTTTATCTGATTAGCCATAATGTCATAAATGCAAGAATGTACTCAGATAGATAGCACAAGTAATAAATGTATTAGACATTCCTGTCAGCAAATATCAATGCCAATCCCTTTGCCTACATGACCTCCTTAATCTCAGATATGGAGTACAATTATTATAATTAGCTCAATTGCGTTAGTGAGGGCCTGGCTGAAAGAAAGACCCTCTTTCAGGCAAATGCAGACTGCACAGAGCTGGGGAAAATGACCTGACCCCTACATAACTCCTCTCAATGGGCCTTCTCCCTCTCCTTCTCGATATAATCGTGTCCACCACTCAATGTTATTCCTCCTTATAGCCTCCTTAAACTGTTTTTTTTTTTTTTTCATGTGTGTTTTCAGCAATTATATTGCAGCTTAATTTGACCAAATGTTCATAAGCATGTATTATTTGAAAATATTTAAGACATGGCACACAATCCACCAGCTGATTTGTTTGTCATTTTTTTAGTTATGTTACAGTGAATGTATTGTTTCATATCATGCTCATGGCACAAATTTTTTAATCTTTTTTGCATTAATCTATGTAATTTTTGTTACATTACATGTTAACTGTTTGGAAAAATAACTAAAAGGGAATAATACGATTCTAAGAATTACCAGAAGGATATGCTTTTGAATCTCTTTTATTAATTGCTACTCCTTGATACCCCCCCCCCACACACACACACACACAGTACCACTGTCCCTCTCTCTATTCTTTCTTTCTTAATTTTTTTTCCTTCCTTCCATCTATATATTTATAAAATTACATTAGTTACAGCTTTGTAGACCCTTGGCAGAGAAAGACTGGCTAATTGCTTGTGTTGGATTTGTTTGTAGATTATGCTAACTACTGGAATCTACATATAGATCTTGGCAAATGTTTTTTCCCTCCATGATGTAGCTAAAGATATTTTAAATCTATTTTTATATTAGGATCTACCATTCTGTATATTTTTTCAAATACAAAGCTTTCTAATTTGCTAACTGATAAAAAATAACTAATCAGACTTACTCATGTCTTCTATTAGTTCAATAGAAATTTTGAAACATTGAAGGGAAGTTTGAAAGAAATAGAGATATAATTGAATAGAAATACATTAATACAGACACCTCTATATAGAGCGACTTACATATTTTCCCTTGTTTTAACAACTGAGCAATTGAGGCTTAAGGGCTTTGTTCAGGGGCCCCCAGTGGTAGCTTGGTGGAAATGGGATTCAAAATCACCTTCTGATTGGTAGACCAACACCTTACTCACTAGGCTACCACATGCCCTACATCTACAAATGTTCCTATTAAAGTGGACTATTCTGACCATGAAGCAATGGAAGGAAAAGGAAGAAAGAAAGCTGTCAGAGGAAGTCTAATGCGCTAGACATTTTTCTGATGGAACAACTTCAGAAATCATTGTTGGAGACCAAGTACACCTGTATATGGCAATTTTATTCTCTAATAAAATTGTGTCTTTGAGCAGTATAATGCAGTCTGCCACACAGCAAAAAGCATTTTTTGGGAAGTGATGAACAAACAAATAATGCAATAGTGGTAAAAATTTTGCAAGATGACATACTGTACAGCTTTTATTGACAGCACTAATAATCACTTAATAATATATATATTATTAATATATATATATATATATATATATATATATATTATTAAGTGATTATTAGTGCTATATATACGTGTGTGTATATATATATATATATATATATATATATATATATACACGATTGTTTTTCATGCAAGTAGTGAGATAAGGAATTTTTTTTTTCCCAGTGAACAAACCTAATGAATATTGTTTTATTAAGGGCACCAAATTACCATCAATGCAAAGCACAAGTTGTGGATAGAGAATGTAAATTTAAAGACAATTTTGTAATTTGCATTACAACTGAGTACAGAGTTGTTTTTGTTCTTGTTGTTGCTGTCTTTGTTCAGTTGTCCCCATAGTGGATCATCCAATCTGCACAATTTGGAATTTTTGCCACCGATTTTATGCAGGCTGCCCTTACAAATGCAACCCTTCCATTTTATTCTAAATGTCTCTGGCTACAGAGACATTTAGATTATTAAATAAGATAAGAAAGTCTTTACTTCATATTGGTATGCATGTATAAATGGTAGTGTATAATACACATTTGTGTGACCAAGAGTTCTGAACAAAATCTTTATTGTGAGGTTAAGCACAAAAATTGTGAAGCTTAACACAAACTTCAATTGCACCATTAATTATAATCCTTCATTGCACCACAGTCAGCATATAAAATCTATATAGATATATAGGTTGATAATGGCATCACATGAAGCCTTTATAGCACTGTTGTGTCATTATGTTCCTTCACTGTCCACCTGCTGGGTCACCTTTTCATGCAGCGTTTCATTACCCAATGTTTTACAAATCAAGAAATGTTGTTCTACTAGCATGTGCTCTCACAGGCTAGAGCATTGAGAGTGGTGGCATTGCAGAGGGAATGTTGTGAGTGATGTTGTGAATGTACTCAGCCCAAGGTAAAAGAGGGACCAATTCCCTGAACTGTCAGCACAGAATTGTTTGTGAAAATGTAATTATTTCACCATTTATCTTAGATATTAACTTGGGTGTTCTACTCTGTTGTTAGTCAGGAATCTGAGGTTACAGATTGCATGAGCTCACCTCTACTGGATATTTGAATATTGTACAACAAGATTGGGCCACACCACCATCACAAAGAAGACTCCATAAGATTGCCCATAAGCTTGTATGCTTATATACAGTAGTATGTACCTGGCTTGAGTCCAAACCCTCCATCTGTCTTCCACTGCTGTCTGTTCCAGATTTTGCTCCCCATGGAAAAACTCTTAGAGAACCAAGTTAGAAAGGTTATCCTACAGTGGGTTGGCCACACTTTAGAACAGAAGCAGCAGTGGTTCTGAGCCTCAGTGAGTTCAGCCCTCTGTTTTTGCTTGCCCAAAAGCTCTGGGATGCTTGCTGGAAGTGGTAGGGGCAGTTTGTCGCACAACCAATTTAGGGACGAGGCACAATGGGTACAGTGCTATGACTCGGCAACAACAGTAAAGGCAGCGCAGCTTGCAACCATCTGGTTGATATCATGCCCTGCCCCTTCTGTCCCTCTCCCTTAAACTTCTTTGGAAACCCAGCGCTCCCTGAATTCAACTTCTCCTCCTTCCTGCTCTCTCTTTCCACAGGTCAGTACTCTTGGAGCCATGGGTCAATAAATAAGGCCCAAGCAGATTTACTGGTGCTTCAACAACATACTGTATACATGTGAGTATTCAAAGGGGTATATATTAATGTACCTGTAATCCAAACTCAATCCATCCAAGCCTGATTTAAAGTGAGGCATTGGTTTGAGTATGATTGGTGTAGGTGAAGTGCCCAATGAGTACCCACCGCTTTACATTTTTCGTACCAAAAGCAAAGTATGAATTACGCAAATGAATCAATTACTTTGGATAGTTTTGGGGTTTTTATTGTTAAGTGGATTGCTTATGAATGTTTGCTGCATTAATGTAGCAGGATATGAGTAGGCTGGAGCCTGGGCCATCAGCAACTTCTCCTAAAGCCAGGAATTGGGGGAGACACTTGCTCTGCTGAGGACTTCACTCTGGAAAACCCAATGTGTCATCAAATGTCTTGCTTATAGTCTAGAAATTTAGGCTACAGTCCTCTGCGTTGGTTCTTGTTTTCACTGCTTTGATTTCCTGTTGTTTTGGTTATCTTTGCACTTCGCTTATTAAAAGTCTTGAAATAATGACCAAATCCAAATTTTAAATGGGGCGCCCTTAATTACTGAGATATAGTAAAATGTAAAATTGCTACTAAATTGTTAATAACTCCTTATGGCCGCATTTTTGCCAAAATATGGCCTCGGGTTTGTGCATGTGTCTGTATTTGTGCATGACTATATACTGTCTGTATCTCACTGCATGCTGCTTGTGTGTCTACTCAGCAGTTTACTGTTTTGTGTGAGACTGTGTGTATGTGTCCATGTGTGCACGCTTAAATATGTATTTCAAGAAGACAAGACAGTAGAGCTTTAGCAGTCAGCCACAGATGTGCAAGATGACACAAGGCTGTCTTTGTGTGAGATACACACAGACACAGGTGCTTCACACATCTGGAGCCTCTCTTAACTCACTATCTGCTTTACCAAACAGAGTTATAAATACTATGAGCGGGGATAGATAGATAGATAGATAGATAGATAGATAGATAGATAGATAGATAGATAGATAGATAGATAGATAGATAGATAGATAGATAGATAGATTGTAAACATGAAAGTGTATGTTATTCCATGCAAGACATACTGTAAAAGTGTATGTTATTGCATTTTCTAGTTTAATATTGAAGTATAAAATATATTCCCAAGACCTTGGTCCCACAAATGATAATTTAAGTTTTGCTTTGACATGATTAGTTTAATATATAGGGACAGAGAGACCAGGATTTACCATCATTTAGGTTATTTGAATTTAATATTATTTTGTCTAAAGTTTTAATAGCAGACTACGTTGCACCTCATGGTTTCCTCTTGAACCTATCCACCCACAAAAGAAATTTTGAACATCATCTCCATCCAAAATACCAAGAACAAAAACAAAATGTTATTTTCCTTATTTGACAGACATGTGCTTTCTGTAGCCTAGGGAAAAAGATGGAGATGTTACTTGCCATAATAAACAAGACATTATTTCCCTGAGATTCTTTCCTATTTGTGTGTGTGTGTGTGTGTGTGTGCATGTGTGTGTGTGCGTGTGTGTGTGTGTGTGCGTGTGTGTATGTGAGCATGTGTGTGTGAGAGATAGTTTGTGTTTGTGTGTATGTGTGTGCATACAAGGGGTTAGGTCACAGGACATACTCAGATGAACCATGGTGATTCTGAGTGTATCGCCTCACTCTGTCTTTCTTAATGGGTGGTCAGTGGTTCTGAGGGTCTTGAGAGCAAAAGGGTCAGCAACACGCAGTTTATACCATACTTTCGTAATGATTATTTCCTGGCTGTGTGTGTGTGTGTATGTGTGTGTACTTCCTGTGTAGTGCTGTGTGGGAGAGCAGAATTAGGGACGTGACACGTCGACATCTGACCTGGAAACATGGTTTGGATCTTCCTTAGTTCTGCCTAAGGGGATGTTCAGGATACCTCAACCCACTCCTCCCCCCTCATCTTTCTCATCATCATTAGTATTGTCATTACTATTGGGTTAATTATGGTCTCCTGAGAGCAATTACTGTTACTTAGTGTGTGTGTGTGTGTGTGTGTGTGTGTGTGTGTGTGTGTGTGTGTGTGTGTGTGAAGGCCTCCTGAGCAAGCTCTTACCCATCTATTATTTTCATTCAAGCTTACTTGTTATGTTGTCTTGTCATGCTAATATGTTACCTAATAACATTGCATAATGGTGCTGTTACTTGCTGGTTAAAATTACGCAAATGTAAAAGTAATTTAACCTAACATCAAAAGTTATTATTATTCACCAGTCATCAATGAAGGGACTCTTTAACTGCAAATAAGCACGGCTGTTTCTTTAGGGTTATCTGGACATCATCCGGGTTTTGTTTGATGGGTGAAGCCACTGTTCACAAAGAGCTTACTTTCTTTCTTTGTAATCTCAGTGTCAAATTAGATGCACCATAAAACAATCAAAAGCATAAACAACAAGGGGAAACCATTAGTGCCATTACACTGAACACAGGGAGGTTACAAGAGATCAGCAACATTAAAGCTGCAGGAATAATTTTTAACAGGCGGCGTAGATGCTACAATCTTAGCAGCTAACCAGCCATGGCACCATGGACTTGTGTTTGTTGTTGCAAATTATTTCAACGACTATTAATTATTTTATTTTAAGTGATAAATTCATAATTACTATGCTATGTTATTAAATGTCTATGTAACACAATTCTTAGATAGGTTGAAGCATTCAAAACAACATCATCTGTAATGAAGTGGAAACCTGGCCTTCCTGTAACCTATATTAAGTAATGGTTATGTCCTGTATTTGATAACAAGCATGGCTAAAGTTTTGCCGACACCAACTGGAAAAAAATGTGTTAAAATGTGTTATGGACATTGTCTCAAAGCAGCTTTACAGAACATAAGAAATAATCCAAAAGTACAAAAAGTTTAATATTGTACAAAGATTAATATTAAAAAAAGCTCCCTAGATGGAATAGGAAGAAACCTTGAGAAGAACCAGACTCAAAAATGGAATCCATCCTCATTTGGGACACTGGAGGGTGTGGTTATAAATTGTTATAAACACCAGAGAGTGTTATTATGAATAATGTCCTCTCTACTGTTATATACAGTCCAACAATTGTGTATTGATTAGTTGGTTGTCGTTCTCAAAGACCACATGGAGTTGGTAACTTCTCTTTGAATGCTCTAAATCCTCATGAAGTGAAATCCAACTGGAGTTAGTACGTCTCTACTTTAGATGCTTCAGGATCCTCACAGGGTTGGCCTCTTCTCATTGAAGGTCCGAAATCTTCATGAAGCAGAACACAACTGGAGCTGGCATAATCTTTGGATGCCTCGGGATGGGTAGAAAAAGAGAAGCAAGAAGAGAGGAATTAGTGTAGCTGCTGTCCATAATATTAACCAGCACTAGATGATAATGTGCATTTGATCAGATGGAGCACAATACTATGGGATGTGCTATGTGTAAAGATAGGTCTTTAATCTATGTTTAAACTGGGAGATTTTGTCTAAGACTCGAACACTGTCAGGAAGGCTATTCCAAAGTTTAGGAATAGAAAAATGCTCTACCACCTTTAGAAGACTTTGATATTCTGAGAATTACCAGATGTCCTGAATTTTGTAAATGCAAAGAGCATGAAGGATTGTAGCGTGTTAGATGACTGGTTAGGTGCATGGGAGCTAAACCATTTAGAGCCTTGTAAATAAATATCCTGGCAAGACCCTGGTATCTTGACCTGGTAAGAACTCAGACAGCTGCATTTTGGACTAACTGTAGCCTATTTATTGAAGATGCAGGACAACCACCTAGTAATGCATTACAATAGTCCAGTCTGGAGGTCATAAATGCATTCTAAATAGCTTCTCAGCATCAGATACAGATAGGATGTTTCTTAGTTGCAATATTTCTAAGGTGGAAGAAGGCTGTTTTTGCACATGCTTTCTTGCACATGCTTTCTTGCACATTCAGTTAATTGCTGTTTTGCACAAGTAATTATAATACCTCATTTAACTGCTGCTATTATATTTAGTATTCATTCCTGTATTTTTGCACATGTACTGTACTACAGAATATACAGTATGTATTCCGACTGCAATCACATTAAAGGTGGAAAAACATCACATGATTTAGGGGGTGTGTAGAATTTTTTTATATTCATTGTATACACTGCGTTTTCAGTGTTCTATTAATCTATATTATTACTTTAATACCAAACTTAAATTATTATACAAACTGTAAGAAACATTTAGTATTTTGTTCTTGGTGTATTGTGAGTCCTTTGACCTGCAGGCAGAAATGCATTAGCTTGATACCCCGTAATAAGAAGATTATGCAGCTGAATAGCTTCAAAAAATGTGCTGAGGTTTCTTCAATTTTAGTCCCCACTACTGAACTCAACTCAGCTCAACCTCCGAATGCTAATTATCAAATTACCCGACTCCTACTCTCTCAGCTTACACAGCATGGCCAAATACAGCTGTGTAACATAGGCCATAAAGACAGCAGTATGTGAATTGGCAGGATGGCCCATGTTCTGATATCCTCTCCCCCTCCTTCCTGTCATTATGCATTGGGTCTGCATTTTGGCCTTATTGAATTTATTTTGGCTTATTAAGCCTGAACAGGGAGAATAATGCTGGGACTGGGAGAGATCCGGACTGAGACTCAGTAGCCATAGCCATCTTGTCAGTCATAGAACATAATCATGCATACTTTTTTATAATTGTAAACCTTTTTCAGGGACACAGCAAATCAACTACTAATACATTCTTATAATGCGTTGGTGAGCTCAGGGACATCAAAAGATCCACAAGATGATGGAAACAAACTGTGGTAGATGACAGAAGAGAAGCTTCACCACAGTAAATACAAAGGATTTACTGCAATATGTGAACCACTGGTAAGCCTCAAAAGCAGGAAGTCCACAATAGAGTTTCCCAAATATAATATATTCCCAATTTTTAAAAACCCATGCATTTAAAATGACTGCCTATGGATAGATGAGCAAAGATCAACTCTAATCAGAATATTGCAACAGAAGGCTATGGAGAAAGAAAGGAGCGTATCATTATCTAATGCATACCACCTTATTTTATGGTGTGGGCATGCATGACTGACAATTGAACTGGTTCCCTTTTATTCAGTGACATTGTAACTGATAAAAAAGCAACAGGATGAATGCTATATACTGTAGCTATATTATCTGTTTAGCTTTAGACACATGGTTCAGAACCCACTGGAAGTGTTTCACAGTACTTCACAGTAATGACCCAAATCATACATTAAAAGAAACCCAAAAAATGTATTTAAAGCAAAAAAGTAGATTGTTCTACAAAGGCCAACTCAATCACCAGACCATCAATGCATTTCACTTGTTCATTGGCAAAGCACTCAAAAAGCAAACAGGAAAGACAGATGCAGTAAACATCTGGCAGTGCATCCAGAAAAAACAAACAATGTCTAGTGATTTCTATCTGTTACAGACAGACTAAAATGCTTAATTATAAATAATGCTTCAAAAATTCATTTATGCTAATCTGGGTTTTAATTTTCACTTGTGTCATGCTAAGAGTCACTATAACTATTAGTTGGGGATTTGAGTCTTAGCACTAAATAAATGGTACACTTAATTAGTGTACACTTAATTGCTTATTTTTAGCAGGGCATGTAATTTCAGCATGGCATGGTTGTGCCCCAAATTCACAAAAAATTTCACCATGTTGAGTCATTCTACATCTTTTGCACATTTTGTCAGCAAGACACCATACTTCATTAAAACATTGGGGTGGGAACACCAAAAACTGGGTCAGTGTATGTGAGACATGACTGGCTGGTGACAGTCATAGTGATAAAAGAACATATTAAACCTTTTCCTGATTATTTATGAGCACCAATACCATACCAAACAACTTTCTATGAAACTATAGAGTGCAGAGTCATTATATCTTTGAAAATTACAACAGAATTGTGACTATATGACTTCAGTGGTTTTCTATGACTTTATGCTTCACAAAAATAAGAGGCAATGTATAAAACCAGAGCAACATGACCAAAGGGATCACATTTTACATGCCTCTAACTCACATTTGCCGCAACCAGTGTGGATTGAAATGGCCTTGTAAAAGCGAAGTGTGAGCGCTGTATGCTATGTGAAGCTCATGTGTTGCTGAAATTACATTTCAGAAACATGTCTCATGCATGTTTTAGAATTGTCCTGTGGCTATTTTCACAGTGCAGCTTGAAATCACTGAGGGGGTTGGGTTGGAAAAGCAAGTATCTAAAATATCACAGCATGCCAAGAACCTCCAACAAATTGTGTCTGCTGCTATTAAAACTTTTTCTGTGGTTGGAGATGACTGTATTAAACTGTCTGCCAGTAGATGCTAGCTTTACACACTCAATAGCATTTTATCAATTACTACTAGTAGGCTCATCTGTCCACTCATATTGCTGAAAGCACAGACAGTGTCTTTAGAATTTTACTCATTTGCTGTTGTTTTTCATATGTTTTTCTTTTGATTATTTATTTGTGTCAGCTTTCATTGTTTGGGATCCCAACCTTTCAAGATTGGGATGAAATGGGAACTGGGTGACAGAGAGACTGAAAAGAGTAAATGATGTCCTAGATGTGCAATGGACCACATGCTGTTTGTTATATCAGCTCCATCAGAAGACAGAGAGAATAACATTTGTTTTGGAAAGCTAGTTTTGTACTATTTTTTCCATGTTTTAGTAATTAGCATTTTTGTCAGGCTTTCCTAGAAACACAAAAGGTTCCCCTGCATTCAAATTAACAAGGAAAATGTTTTGTGGGACTCCATTAGTCATATCCATGGATGAAAAATAATGGCTTTTCATTCAAAAAATATAATCCAAAATAATTTCCTGCCTTTAAATATTATAAAGACTGATACAAAAAAATAAATAAATAAATAAATAAATATATATATATATATATATATATATATATATATATATATATATATATATATATATATATATATATTTATTTATTTATTTTTTTGGACCACCCAGTCTGTAGTTACATAATTTGAACAGATATTAAATAACTCTTAATATCTGGTTGCATATCCCTTGTCTTCATCAATACTTCATCAAGCTCGCAATCAACTTAAAACATCAAATTGTTTAATTTGTCATTTGCAGGCTTTTATCATAGCTTCTTTTAGATTGTTTTTCACCCTTCAGTCTTCTCTTCAGGAGATGCAAGTTCTCAGTTCTTGTAATTAAATTGGCCCACTTTCCCCAATATTTCTGTTTCCATAGCCTTCTTCAAACTGTGGATTGTGATACCTTCACCACTGTGAAGAGTGCTGACCCCTGTGGATTTTTATTTTGTATATTTTTGTTTTGTTCTTTCAGTATTTCTGTCAACTGTTCTTGTTTTCCTTGGTGACCTAGTCCATGTTGGGTTGTTATTACACCAATAGTTTCTTTCTTTTTTCAGTGTGCTATGTTATACAGTAATTTGTTAAACACATCTAAAGGTAAATATCAGGAACTGAAGTATGGAATTTTGCTCTACCTACAGACATAGGTATAGTTATTAAAAGCCAACCATGGCACCACTTCAACTTCAGAGCCCATAAAGGATTTTGCACCAGGCTGGAAAGAAATATAATCACTAGGTAACACAGTAGGCCATTTCCTTAATCAGCCTGCCCAGTGAATAGCCATCATTAGAACCAGCAGCATATGGACCAAATTGTGCCGTTAAAAAATCGTTAAATCTGGAGTCAGCTGTATGGGACACACCTACACACATACACTTGCACTGACCAGGGTCTGTTTGCAATCAAGCACAAGTGGCATGGATATTCAATTTGGATGCAGTAATGGCTGCTAGCAGAGTAGCAAGGATGACATCATTTCTGTATTTCTGACCACTCTCTAATTAAACACAATGTGTACCTAAATATAACAGCATTCTGTCTTTTGATCCCCACTTTAAGTTCATTCAGGCTGTCATATCTGATTTAATATCACCTGGTACTGCATTGCTTCTATTTCATATACCACTGCCACCAATGAAATACATGATTTACAAATTGTATAAGAGACCTAGGTTTATTTGAAATTTGAAAATCTTATACCAATGCTGATATGTTGCTACAAACTGTATTTATAATGTATGCATAAATACTGTTATAGGTTGCATCGTAAACTCTAAAGAATATTCCCAGGAGATTTATGATTTACTGAAACCAGTCCTTCCACAAATGAAGTCAAAGCCATTTCTTTTCAAACACATTTTCTTTATTCAGATGTTTGATGTGAACATTAACTGTCGACAACATTAGCTCTTGACCTGTATCTTCATGAGTTCTTCATTGTCCAGCCATGTGATTGGCTGATTAGACAACTGTAGGAATACATGTGTAAAGTACAGCTGCTCCTAATAAAGCGGACAGTGAGTATATGCAAATGTGTGCATGTTTGTGTGTGGGCTTATGTATATAAAAAGCAAACACTTTACTTAGTAGTATTAGTAATGACAATGTAATATGGTTTTACCCTAGGGCAAGTATAGAAGGGATTCCTAGAGAGTGACTTCCAGATATCATCCCTAAGTCAATGGCCAAGTTGAAAGAGTAAACCTAGAAATAAGGAGATTATAGAAAAAAAATAAATTAAATCTAATTTCTAGCTTTAAGCTTGCATATAAAAGATTCTTAACCCCGCTTTGGCATTTATTAATACCGCTTAGCCACATTCCATTAAATTTTTAGATTTTTAAAAATGTTTATTTCAATTAGATTTCAATAAGGTAATAGAGTTGAAGAGTTTAAATTATTATTTTACTTATTTCACGTTGTCTCAGTTTGCTATTACCTTTAGGAAACTTAAAATGCTTAAAAGAAACAAAAAGATTTGATAGCATAAAGCATTAAGCATAAATATTTTAAGACGTTTGCCTAATAAAGCATTTCACTGCATGTCGTACTCTGTATGTATGTGTATGTGACAGATAAAATTTTATTTGATTTGATTTAATAGGCTGATAACTTTTATAGAATAATCTCATAATAAATAGTTTATATTTATCACATTTTCCTTGAATGTTTTTCCTTTAATGTGTTTGCTAATGTAAAGGTTTTACTGTATAATAATGAATGACACGAAGAGATATCTTTTAGCAGACAGCTGGTGCCAGAGTTACCACACAAACACACACGTGTGTGTGGTCAGTAGAATGGGGCTGATCAGTGTTGGGGGACATCTGTCGCTGGCACATCCGTCACTGCTCTCACATCTGTGCTTTCAACCCCCACCAGACCCATATACACACACATATACTCACTCAAGTTTGCTTCAGCTTAAATACTGTTGTAATACTTCTACAAAATTAGAGGTTTGTTTGCGTCTGGTTATGTTTTCCTTTTGTGTGGGTTTTTAGGTCTGAAGCTATCTTCTGCTGTAATATGCTGTAGAAATGATAAAATCAAGTCTGTCTTTACAGCAAATACAAGGAGCTCCTCATACACTTGCATGGCCAAATGCACTCAGGCATATTAGCTCCCAACCCAAAATATAACTGCATTGCTTTATGATTAGAAATGTAATCCAAAGCAAACCAAATAATATAATAAAATATAAATTCAGTATTTCTTACATACAAGTCAGACTGAGTTTATTCGTAGGTTTGGACTTATTGTGTGTGTGTGTGTGTGTGTGTGTGTGTGTGTGTGTGTGTGCGTGTGTGCGTGTGTGTGTGAGTGTGAGTGTGTGTGTATGTGTGTGTGTGTGCGTGTGTGTGCGTGCGTGTGTGTGAGTGAGTGTGATTGTGTGTGTATGTGTGTGTGTATGTGTGTGCGTGTGTGTGAGTGTGTGTGTGTGTGTATGTGTGTGTGTGCGTGTGTGTGCGTGTGTGTGTGTGTGTGTGTGTGTGTGAGTGAGTGTGATTGTGTTTATGTGTGTGTGTGTGTGTGTGTGTGTGTGTGTGTGTGTGTGTGTGTGTGTATGTGTGTGTGAATAGGCCCATTGTCTACCAATTCTGAAGCAGTGCACAACAACTTAGTAGGACAGAACAAGCTGTACCCCAACAATACACAAAATCACTGTCCCATGTGTATACAGGTTTTGTGCCAAGAATGTCATCATTTCATCATTTTTTGATGACTCACACTGTAATTGTTAAATTTCTGTCACATCAAATACAATGCACATGCTCACTCTCACTCAATCACTTTCAGTACTCACTTGATCATTGTCAAGGTCATTGTGAATCCTGAAAACACGGCATGTTTAACCAAACTCCCTTTAGTTTTATTCTGGAAGCATTTTCCTCATAAGATCACATAAAAAGTAAACAATGCAGCAAAAAATACTTGGTGTTGTGTTACAAAATGTATTAATGGGTGCTACACTTTAACAGTTTGAAAAGTTTGAATAAATGATTTATATAAAATAATTACAGACTTGTAGTCACTCTACAATAGCAGTTAGATAGTGTCTATGTAGTACAACACCCAAACAGTATATTGTATGTGTATGTGCATGCTTCCAGTGTATTTGTTATGGGCACAGTGTGTTATGATGGGCACAGTGTGTTATGAGTGTGCTAATGATATTTTCTCATGTGGTATAAATATAAAGCATTCATTAATAATTACATTTATTCAAGTATTAAATGTTTAATAAAAATGTGAATATATATTAGAATATACAGTATCTGAAATGATTGTGCTATGTACGTCTGTTACAAATAGTGTTTTTGTTGGTTAATACTGTCGACGTCTTCTTCGAAGAAATGCTTTGACAGTGTTGACAGTAATAAAGGGTACAAAACAATTACATTTTATGCACTGAAATATTTTATTAGTATAGGGCATGTTAGCAAATCTCAGTCTGTAATTAATGCTAATCTATAGTTTTATAGATAAACTGTTGACACTAAGTCAAAATATTTTCTCCTGGACACCAATGAGGTTAGACAGAAATATAATGGATTTATCTGCTTGTCACGTCTCTCGGCTATTTCTCCCAAAATAAAAGACTTCAGTAATCTCACATACGTTCCCATTTGAGATAGTCACATCCAGGTCTCAGATCGACCTAATTAATTATTTGTTCAAATGATCAAAATGCTAGCATTGCAATATAAGCTATATTAGTGAACTGAAATCCACCAAACAAACCCAAACAGTATTTTACTGCAGTGTTTAATTTGCTTTTCATTTTTTCCTAATGAATCGGTTCAAACTGATTTGCGGAAGCGCACCATCCTGCTCACAGTCACTATGCTGGCATGCCGGCATTACATTTTTCATGTGCTAATAATTCAGTATTAATTTTTTTTATGTGTAGGGTGATGTCTAACTACAACAGCAACCTCCTCCCTGATCACTGTCACAGTTATTATCACCAGTCAGGGGTCAAGGCACAAGGTAAATAATAAATTAAGGCCTGAGAAAAATCCCATCAAATGGTCAGCAAATGCAAATTGTCTTGGCTGTGCACATGTCTGTTAATTTATTAAAAATTTTTTTTTTTTAAACAATTTAATTATATTGTACAGGTTAAATTTCTATTACATCCCAAAATACCTCGCGGATATGCAATAAAAAAAAAAAAGAAAATAAAAAAAAAAACAAAAAGAAAAAAAAAAAGAAAAATACGCGGATAAAACTTTGCACATAAATTCATTAAAATTCAATTAAATATATATTTACAAATATAGCTTACAACAGTGCACAGATTGTTTTCACCCTGCGGAATACAATTAAGCAGATTTTTCATGATTCATTGGTATTTACAGTGTTAATACTTAACAGTTTCAAAGTGCCACTTTTTGCAACTGTACGGCTTATCTGTATATCAGTATTTGATTTGATTGCTGACTGAGTTGGGTTGAGTGTCGGGTTGTTACTTAGTGAATTAGTGAATAAGTGAATCGACTCTTTTGGTTCATCTTTGTGACTCGAAAGCAGGGTGGAGACTTGATGACTTAAGATACAAGATATGTTTATAAACATATACATAGAATACACAATAGTTTCTCTAAGCAAGTTTTCTCAAAGTTTTTACGTTTTGAAAACATCTGTCTCGTTTATTAATCCATCATTTAACACCATGCTCATTTTAGTTCCATTGCAATGATTTGATAAATGTAGCAAAATAATTAATTTCTGATAATGTTATATCTGATAAAGTAATATGACCAGATAGTAGTAGTTAGTATGAATGGTTCAAACAGGCACGTCCCTCTTTTACACTTTTTCTCCCAGAAGCTATTGATGATATTACACACATTAAAATACAAGTAATGTTATGAGTCCAGCAGGGTAATCTAGATAGTGTCGTTACATGTGGCCTAACTTATATTTTTTATTTCATACAAATAATAAAAATAATAATAATATAATAAAATTAGGTAAAATGCAAAAGAAGTATTTCCTTTTGGTTACCGTGGTTACTGAAGTTATGGTTAAGATTTATGGCTTGATTTTACATAGCATTAATGAACCAGGAAAGTAAGTAAGAAAATAAAGAAGAAAGAAAATAAGTGTACACACACACAATATGGTGGATGTATGCTGTTCACCAGTTTGGTCATATGAGGTGTTAAATTCACAAGAACTGCAACCTAATTCTGGCTTGATATGACCAGTCTCAGCAGGAAATGCCATTCATTTGAGCAGACACATAGGCAAGGCTCATGGGTCTATGTGTGTTTTGCCCAAACTCAGCAGTACTCATGTGGGCAGTATCACCTTGGCTCCTGCTTTGAGCAGAAAGCAATAATGTTTAATGCGAAAATGCATAGTTCAATAAAGGGGACTCTGTGCATAAGGTGAGGATTGGAGTCTGGCAAGCAACTCAATAAGCACTTTGTCTGCAGATTTTACCTGCACGTGCTGTGGAAATAGGAGGCTCTGCCATCGTCTAAAATTTAATTTAATAAAACTGGATCCCCAGCATGGGACTTGTATTGGTAGTAGGTGGGTGGAATGCATATAATAGAGAGTTAGAGAGAGAAAGAGGTGGGGTGGTGGCTTGTTATTGAATTAAAATGAAAATGAGCAAGAATTAAATTGACTTTATTCTTTCTTGTTCACCAGAATGATCATCACTGTCACAGTGCTGTTTTTTTTTTTTTTTTTCAAGCTTTAAAGAGCCTTGTTTTTTTGTTTTCTGTGTGTTTTCAAGTTACAGGAAAATTATTCTAGGCATCCTTTGAAATAATAATAATAATAATAATAATAATAATAATAATAATAATAATAATATATCACATTATATATTATAAACATATACTATCAGGATCTGTTCTTTCTCTTACCCCAATCACTTTTTCTGATATAATTCTTTCCTTCATTATAGTCTCAAATATTCCTAAATGCCCACAAACACATACCTTTTTACTGTGTTCCCTCATTTCTGTCTATTTCTCATATACCACCTTCATAGGAAGTACTCAAACACAGTTTGTGCCCCTAAGGCTGTGATCATCTCTGCTGAATGGATCGTATTAGTATAAGGGCTGTGTTTGCTGACCTGGATGTGTGATGAGGGCCTTTTTTTGGGACTGAGCATGTGCTCAGAAGCTTGATGATGACTGGAACCACTCACATCCACTCATGTCTTCTCTAGCATGCCTTGTCATGGGGTTTGGGATAACACACCTAAAACTAGAACTGTGAGGACATGATAAAATATTTTCATGACAGTTTACTGAAAATGGAACTTATATGAAAATTGAAGTTATATCTTAAGGTTTGGTTCAAAACCTAATGTACAGCTAATAAAGAATGGATGTGGTAGCTCAGTGGTTAAGGTGTTGGCCTACTGATCGGAAGGTCATGGGTTCGAACCCCAGGTCCACCAAGCTGCCACTGCTGGGCCCCTGAGCAAGGCCCTTAACCCTCAGTTGCTCAGTTGTAAGTCACTCTGGATAAGGGTGTCTGCAAAATGCTGTAAATGTAAAAATGGATTGAACAGTATGGAAATTGACCACAGCAGGTTTTTCCCTCCGCTGTGAACTTTCAAATCAACCCTCAAAAATTCTATGAAAAATCATATAACAAAACATTTGACTTTCTGAGAGGAAGTCATTTTACTTATTTTCCATTTTCCTTTCATAAAGAATTGAATCTCAGAAAGATATGTGGAGACAGAATTCTGAATATTCTCTAAACATTAAGAAGCTAACAACCCTATTAAAAAAACCTTTAGAAAAGTATTTTAAATGAAATTGTACCTGTATACATTGTATACAATGTTAAAATAAACATGTATAATGTTTTCTGCTTTCTATCATTTTGTGTGTTGTGCACCAACATTGTGCCCTTTTTTTCAAAATACTGGCTAGTTTGAAGTTATTGCAAAACAACACAAAAGAAGTCTGTGACTAAAGGATTTTGTTCGACACCAGAGACATGGGAAAGGAGCCGAGTACCTGTGGGACCTCATGAGAACAATGTTCTCAGTTCAAAGCTGTCTTCTGCATACATAAATATTACATTTATTACATAGGTTTTGCATTTAATATCACTTTCCTGTACAGTTGTGATTCACAGACAGTGCTTTCTGCTGCATAAATATTTCCACTATCCTCCACTTCTGATGGTATAGAAGGAGGTGGAAACAAAATCTGGAAACAGAAATTGTATTTATTTATTTGTTTAATTGTTTAAGTTTCGTTTTATTTCATAGTATTTGCACATTTTATGTTTAAAGCTATGAATTCTAATGAAATTACTTATATATGTCTACAGTATGTATGCATGTTAGTATACGTGAGTGTGTGTGTGGGAAGGGGGGTGTTTGTGTATGCATACAGACAGATGATAGATGTCACTTACTACAATCCCGGAAGTACTTATGCCACGCTTCTGTTGACCCCTACAGGGGGGATGAGAACAGGAAATAGGTGGTGTGACCTCGCTATGTGCCCTTTCCTGTCCCAGGACATCAGGAAGGAAGGATGCGGTTTGCTGTCCTCCGGCGACACTCTACATCTCAAGGAAAGAGACAGCATTATTAATTCCAGGCCCGTCTCCTCTCTCTCTTTCATAACACACACACACAAACACACAGTCTCCCTCCTCTTCCTGAGAGCTCCCGTTAGACATAAGAAAAAACTCTGCAAATTGGCAGGCCATGTTTCACAATGGTCTTTGCCAGTAAGGCTTGTGCTTTGCCTTCTTCTGCTTTATATTAATTTGTTTATTTCTTTGTCATGCTGTTCGTTTTATGTGCCTGCTGCATGACACCAGTCAGACAGAACACGAGACTAATGTGATGCAGGCCTTCCTTTGCTGTGTGACACTCATGTTTTCTTTAACCAATGTATGCTATTAACAGCTGGGTTCATTGCAACTGAATTCATAATTGCTTGACTGTTTTTTGTTCATGCCTTTCAAACTGAACGCATCATTTTTATCTCAAAAATTTCACCACTTCCTCTGTTTAATTATTAACTTATTTTTTTTTAAAATTATCAATAATTATATACAACGACTAAAGATAACAGTACCGCATGTATTTGGCTTGATGAAAATGTGTCAGCCATAGCGATAAATACACATAATTAAATGAGAGCATGGGTAACAAATTTTATAGAATTAAATTGGATACCAAGGAGCTGAAGTTATTCTGCCATCTAATGGTAACATATATTCACTACTAGTTTTATAAAGCAGTTTTTAATCTTACACATTAGATACAGGTTTTTGTGGTCAAATTAAATTGTACTTCACTTTTTATTAATTCAATGCAATTCAAATCAATATATTTGTATAGTGCTTTTTGGGAACTCGTGGCCAAGTGGTTAGAGAGTTTGACTCCTAACCCTAAGGTTGTGGGTTCGAGTCTCGGGCCGGCCACGACTGAGGTGCCTTTGAGGCACCGAACCCCCCAACTGCTCCCCGGGTGCCGCAGCATCAATGGCTGCCCACTGCTCCGGGGGTGTGTTCACGGTGTGTGTGTTCACTGCTGTGTGTGTGCACTTTGGATGGGTTAAATGCAGAGAACGAATTCTGAGTATGGAATTCTGAGCCACCATACTTAGCCGTATGTCACATCAAGTCACGTCACCTTCACTTACCAATTAACATTAACATGAACCAGACATGGAAGAGAACCCATCCTCATCTGGGTGACACAGTAAATAATGTAAATAATTTCCTTTCTACAACAGTTTATAATAATGAATCCGAGAGCTCCTAAGGAACTAATGGGTCATTGCAAACTTTTCACTATGGAACCAACACTAATTCCCTCCTGCCAAAGTCTTCAAGTGATTGCTGATAAAGACCAGACTTTTTTTACAGCTGACTGATGCAACAATGGTTCAAAGAAGGCATGACACTCTCCAAGCGGCCCCATCCACAGCAATCCCATGAGTCACTGGCTGACCATACAGATCAATCCCCAGCAGTGTCACTTTTTATTAACCAAAAATAAAGTCTAGCTTCTAAACAGTTCACTGCAGAGGTTAGTGAGGATGTCATACACATCTGTTTAACCTTGTGTTGCTAATTGGTCTCAGTTGTCCCTCTAATGGTTTTAGTTTCATTGGTGGTATTTATTTAGCAATCAAGCAGCCATATAAATGGGGCAGACATACTGTATTTATAGTTTTTAATTTATTTCATGTAAAACTACGTTATAAATTCACTTTGTTCACATGAGCTATTCATGTTGTGGCTTTGTCTTGATTCTAGTGGATTAAACAACATGACTGCAAAATATCCCTATTTACTCCCTCACATATCGTCTGCCAAAAAATTAGGAGAGACCACTAATTCAGCAGACGTGATGTTACAGTACCAGTGTCTACAATTTAGTAAGAACTAAGATTGAGAAAGAGGAGATGAGATTTTAATAAACGCCAGACACTGCTGCATGGTCTACTCAGTGCTTTTTCTGACTTTTAAAATTTCATTATTGAAGTTCTTAGATGCATTTTAAATATGATATACTTTGTAGTTATGTACTGATGCTACTTTAAGCTACTAACATATCAGAATAGTGCTCCAAAGCATGGAAATGTGATTTTCAAACAGACTTAAGTTTCCCCAGATATGTCTTCAGTTACTTTCTTGCTTTTAATAGCCTATTTTTTTCTTAGTACAGTAGCACCAGTAACCAAATCAAATCAATCAAATTTTATTTGTCACATACACATACATACAGAGTACGACATGCAGTGAAATGCTTTTTACGTCTGTTTGGTATTCAAGCATAAAAAGGAATGAAATTAAGGATAAAAATAAAAGCAAAAGGAGGTAGATAAATAAAAAATATAAACTATATAAAATACATGAAAATATATGTGAAAATACATGTATATACATAGATGCGTATGGTAGATATTGGCAGTAAAAATTGAAATGATTTAGTGATTGTCCTTAAAGTGTCCATGTGCAGTATGGTGTGGTATAAAGTGGCACTGTGCTGTGACAGTCCGGAGTTAAAGTGACAGTCCAGACTTAAAGTATCATAGTGAAAAAAAAGGTTGTGCAGAAAAAAAGTGAAGATGGAAGGAGAGGTCCAGTACTAGCTCCTGGGTGTTTCCTGGTTTAAACTCCGAATGGCCTGCGGGAAGAAGCTTCTCCTCATTCTCTCTGTGTTTGCTTGCAAGCAGCAGAAGCGTTTCCCTGAACGCAACAAAGAAAAGAGTCCGTTGTTCGGATGTCTGAGGTCCTTTACAATCTTCCTGGCCCTGGTCCGGCACTGCGTGCTGTAGATGTCCTCCAAGTCAGGGAGCTTGGTGTGGATGGTATGTTTAGCTGACCCCACCACCCCCCGGAGGGCTTGCCTGTCCTGCATGGCGCTGTTCCCGAACCAGGAAGTGATGCTACCCCTCAGGACGCTCTCAATAGTGCAGGTGTAGAAAGTCTTTAGCACCTGAGAGGGTAGTTTGAAGTCCCTTAAGTGTCTCAGATCGTACAGACGCTGCTGTTCCTTCTTCACCAGGGTGTTGATGTGACAGGACCAAGACAGGTCCTGTGTGATGTGAACACCCAGGTACCGGAAACTGTCTCTCTCCACTGGGATCCCGTTGATGTTTAGCAGTTGGTATGACCACACATGCACATATGTAGTGTCTGTGAATGTATGGATCTATTTGACCATCTTGACCTAAAACCTAAAGAAATCTAAGAACACTTCAGCCATTTAAGCTTTATCCTCTATCCATATCTGAATGCATGCTCCGATATGTCAGCAGATTATGTAACTGAGTTGTGCCTGGGGACACATCAAGGGATTGTATTTTTGTCTAACAAGGAACCAAATGAAGCAGTACAGTCTCTTTTTTAGAAGTGATTAGTATGAAAATGGTGTCAGCCATTTGCATATATTGCATGCCATTGAACTCCTTGACTAGTATAAATTGCTAGCTAACAGGTATGTTATTGTTAATGTGTGTGTTTTAAAATTTTAATCTGTAGTTGTGTTTTGTGCTTACCTATTAAACGTGTGGCTAAGTGATATTGCAGCAGGTTTTTGGCTTTGGGTTCTCTTGGGGTTTTGGACGTTTGCTTTTCATGTGTGCTTGGGACAAAGAACTCCTAGGACACCAGACTGTGTGAAGCGAATGTTATTTTCTCTTTAGAGACTGATCATCAGCACCAAGCAAGACCGGCTGGTTGGGTTGTCCACCTGGGCCAGGAGCTAACCCGGAGAAGCACATGTTAACATGTTTAGCCACCAAGCTGTTACCATCTTGTGTCTTTCAAAAAAAAATTTTTGGTTGTTTTCTTTTGTTTTTTTTTTTGTTTTTTTTTTTTCCTTTTCTCAATAATGTGTTTTTGTTCATTTTGTTTTTATGATAATTAAACCAGATTCAGATTTGAATCTGAATTCTGCCTGTTTATTCAGGCTGTAAACCTACCGTTGCGGTTGTTGGCAGAGGTGCATCCAGCAACTGTACATGACTGGTTCGGGTGTTTTTTGTTATTGGCACCTGCTGTGCTGATTAATGTAATGTTTTAGTTTTTATTTTTATGAGAGGGAATTTATTTAACTATTATTTATTTTTATGAGATGGAATGTGTGTGTGTGTGTGTGTGTGTGTGTGTGTGTGTGTGTGTGTGTGTGTGTGTGTGTGTGTGTGCATGCCTTTCTGTGTGTTAGTGGTGGTACTTCTGGCATATAATATAAGAGTCCCAATATAATATTAGTATATACCCAGCCTTGCTTCAGCAAGTAGATGAGTGAGGGTTTAGGACTTTTGGGTTATCTACAGTATTTTTCTGTTTTTCACACGCATGCATTCCGCAACACAAAGAAAGCCACTTTTTCCATCTAAAAATATAAGGATGTATTTATTGTCTAGTTTAGTTCTAGTTTAGTAAAAAAAAAAATGTGGTAAGAAAAATTTAATTGTTATATAATTTGATTATAAAATCTAAATCCCATCTCTGGAAAATTGTCCGTAGTGTGTGATTGCGTGAGTGAATGAGAGTGTGTGTGTGCCCTGCAATGGGTTGGCACTCCGTCCAGGGTGTATCCTGCCTTGATGCCCGATGACGCCTGAGATAGGCACAGGCTCCCCGTGACCCGAAGGTAGTTCGGATAAGCGGTAGAAGATGAATGAATGAATTAATCTAAATCCCCTATAAATAAGATCACCAATTTATAGACAAACGTCTACTTTTCTTAACAAAAAACAGGTTCTACTTATGTAATGTTAGGTTCAACTGTATTACAATTGTCTGAGAAAAAGTACAATGAAATGCAGTTAGCATTCTGCCAGTACTGCAAATAGCAGATATTGAAATTAATAAAAGTTAGACATTAAATGAAATAAATAAGTGTACAGATCATAATAAACAGTATGATGCACACATAATTGAGAGTTATGGTTATAAGAAGCATGATACATGCAATATGAGAAAATACAGTAATGCAAATAGAAAGAATCTGCAAATAATAGAACCTTCTATGCTGATGAAGCCCCCTTTTTTAATGTTTTATATATAATCTTTAAGGATCCCTCATGACACAGCCCAAAACCCCTTTAGAACTGTAGGATTTAATCATTACAACCAGCTCCAGTCCAGCCAAGCTTAGTTAACCATGTCTAACACTAAGGAGGGCAATATTTTAACAGCTTTCTTCTCATTTAAATCCTGGGCTCCTCAGATTGTCCTGGAAACACACTGCTGTCATTGCTGGTGATATGTGAAAAAGAGCTGGCTTATAATGAATGTGTTTGCAGGTAATGTGGCCCACCAGTGACAGGAAAGGTGTAAGGTTTATACATTTATGGCGGAAAAAAAAAACAGATTTAGACTGTAGGATTTTTCACTGTTTGATTCACACCCAGACACTGACAAATGAATGAAGAACAAAGTGGAAACGATTACACAGGGCCTGTTAAGGCCACCAGCAACAACTGCAAGCCGCTACTGACAGTAAAAGTCACAGGGTAATTCAAGTCTAATGAATGAGTTCATCATCATCATCATCATCATCATACACATCCATGCTTACACGCATGTATGCATCTGCTCACAAACACAAACACACACAGACACAGACATGCACCCACCCACACACACCCATCCACACCCAAACACACACACACACGCATGCACATAAAAACAGCTTACTATCCTGGTGAGGACTTCCTATTGTCATAATTGGTAATGCATCTAATGAATTATATGCTTATATTAAAACCTGAACCTGAACTTAAGCAAGTTAACCAAATATGTCAGATATTCCTTGTGATATTCAAACTACATAGTAAATTTTTTCACTTTACATAAAAATAAAAGAGATTTCCATGAAACATTCTTTTGAGAATCACACTTGTTTCTTAACATATACAGAAATACACATATTTTTCTTCTTAAATCCCCAGCGTTGCTGTAGTACACCAGGTGTCTGCAGTGAGTCATGTGTATGCTGTATCATGCCTCCAGCTGAGAGAGAACTCCTGATGGGCAGAAAGAACTGACAGGGTAAACCGATCCAGACAGCATGTGGGCACAAGAGAGATTAATAAAACAGAGAATAAAAAACTTATTCTTGAAGGTTTATTCAGGCTGTATTTTGAATTGTCTTTCTTCATTGAGTGCCACAAAAATGTATCTATTCTTATTTTTATTTGTTGAGTGAGTAATCATTTCTAATACAGTGTTACTTTAGCTTCTACTATCAACAATTACCCAACAATTTATCAATACATGTAATTTCTGATTACCCTTTGCTGTTCTTAGATCACTACAAACATGCATATTTTCTCATTTCTTGTGTTCCGATCAGAAGGACCTACTACAGTATCAGCAGATTCTTCACATTTGACAGCAGCTGTATGTATGATGTCTTAAATCACAGCATGACAATTCCTAGATGTGCACAGGAAGCAAAGACAGCATTCATGATTTATAGCCCAGACTGAACATGCTGTGAATTCAGAGAATGCTCTGTTACAAGCGTGTACGTACACACGACAAATGCTAGCTAGCAATTCCAGTTATAAATGATCACCAACCAGAGTTGGAGTTTGGATCTATCACCTACTAGAACATAGCAATGGAATATAAACTCTATATATATAATCACTAAGACAAAATGATTTGGTTTTGACTCTTTTTCCAGTTGTATTTAGGCCTGCTGGTAAAAAAAAACAAACTGTGCTGTCTTTATTTCTTTCCATATATTTCACAATTATATTAGCTGAAAGAAAACAAAACAACCATAGAATGAAGAAGGCACATTCAGGCATAAACTTAATTTAGTGCATAAACTTTTTCTCTACCATAGATGCAATGGTAGCTGTTCTATAGGGGAACATGACCATATAAATCAAGCACTCATTCCTTCCAACTCCATATATTTTAGATGTCATTTAAAAACAAGATAAAATGGTTTAAAGTTAAGTCCTGATAGTATATGTTTGGAATTGCTTCTATACTAGGATAAAAATCTTTACTAGTTGGCTAGAGTAGTGCAGTGTGGTATGGTGTTTCTCATGTAACAAATTAATTTAAAAAAGGTTAAAGTATGGATGTGGTTGTTTGGGAGCCCACATCGCTATTAAAAAACACAAATTTCTTACACATATTTCACAACAAGCGATTCCAAATGTATTTATGTTTTATATAAGCTCCTATATTCACAGGTATACAGTAGTTAGTCATATATGAGGGGCCTTTTAGGAGATGTAGTGATATTTGGGTGCACTCTCTCCAGGATTCTTGGAAACATTCCTAAATCACCCCATCTCCCATTTTTTTGTTACCCCCATTTCCTGTACCTACTATAATGCTGGAAGGAAAACATGCATGTCTGGCAAGCCAGTAATCACTATGAACTGTGTAAAATGTCAATACTCAATATACTCAATACTCAATACAATATCAAGTTTAACTAAAAGACATCTATCTTGGCCAAATGTGAACAAAAATGCTTCGGTAAAAAATATTCAAATATATATTCTTCTTGTTGTTATTCTAGCTCAGTTGGCACCAGAGACTGTAGGCATGCCAGTCTGAGCCAGTGGTGCAGAGCTCTGCCACTGGCATGTAAACAGCAGGAAAATTGCTGGCATTGTGCTTCCCCATACACAGACCCTAATGAGGACAAAGTCACTTGGTACAACCCAACACGTGCTGAGTGAGCACTTGTTCTCCTGACAGTTGGTTGAAGGCTTGAAGATGTGGTCTAGTGGCAAACATGCATGAACCTTTGACCTTAGACAAGCTGTCTGACACCTTAACTGTGCTTTTATTTTACAAATGTATTAAAAGAGTTATAATCTACATATTCTGTTCACTAGTTGATAAATGTTCCCAAATAATTCATTTTGATGTTGTATTAAAACAGTTTAATTTACAAATACCCAATATGCAGTTATCTTAATATCTGTTTTATCAGTACATTCTTGCTACAATTTGAAAGGGAAAGAATCTGTTTGGACATTCTGGTCCAACTACTAATGGTTAAGAGGACTTAGGTCAGTACTGCATAAGTATTAAGTATGATCTTAAGTAAGTACTGCTAAATTCTGTCCTGAGACTATTTTCCAAATCCACACTGGCAGATTGTTGTATTGTTGTAACACATTATTGTATATAAAATTTTATTTAATCAGATATATTCTTAAATCCCACTCTTGAGCTAAAAAATAAACTTTATACATAAAACATTATTGAACCATTTATAGATTCAAAAAATAAAAAAGCTTAGAATACAGTAGTAAGATTACCTGTTTATCTAAAGCCACCCTACTGCTACGACAGTTCTCCAGTTGTGCCTAGAGTATATTCATCCAAAAACACACACACAGACACACACACACACACACACACATACAGTTGTAATTATACGCATCTAAACACATATGGTACTGATGCACATGTAAGCCATCCTTGACAGGGCTGTTAATTTTTCTGTACTCTTGGCCCAGATTCCTCCCTTTTTTCATTATCCTTCCTTCCACAGTGGCCAGTTGCTGAGATGTGAGACAGGTGTGAGTGGAGCAGAACAATTTCAGCTGTTGAGGCTTTACTGAGTGACCAATGGCTGGACGAGGACGGGATAAGCAAGAGCAATGGAGCTAGAAATTTGGCATGATAGCATTGATATGCAGGAGCTAAGTAGTTTTACAGGCCTCCCTGTTGGCTGATCAACTCCTTAAGCTGTCACAAAGAATAGCAGTCTGAAGAGGCCTTTAGAAAAGTGTCACTTTTGGTCATGGACTACGACTGCCCTGAACATGTTGTGTTTTCCCTGCTTCTAGCTGATTAAATTCTATGGTATGTATAAAAAGGAGGCCCAATGGACTTCTCAAGCAGCTTGAATGTTCACCCCATTAATCAGTGATGGGGCATTCTGGTTCTTTTATTCTGTGGGGCTATTTTGATATGGTTTGATTCCATCGGTCTTCTTAAGGGTCACTGCAAATCAACACAATATTCTAATATGATTTATTGAACACTGAATTATTGATTGCTTTTAGCCCTGTAGGACTGGTACTTTCTAGAATGTTTTAATGCATATTAAATCATATGCTATTTCTTTACAGTAACTGGATCTAAGCCCATTTTGTATACCTATGGGAGATTTTGGACTGAAGAAAAACAATTAAACAGTATGTCCACAAACACAGAAATTAATTGGATGGAAAAACTGTATATTTTAGAAGAATTGTGTTACTAATATACCAGAACAGTTTGTTAAAAGGTTTGTTAGAATCTTTGTCAAAGCACACTGAAGCTTGTGGTGGCTCAACATCTTAACTCATGTGAATGTATGTCCTCTGTCTCAAAGTCAGTTTTATTCAGTTGAAAGTAACAACTGACACATCTTCTAGAATAGCTCAGACAATATTTAATAATTTGATCTCTGAGGCTTAACCTATTTTCAATGCTTCTTAAGCTGTCACCCCCATTATAGCCCTGAAACTTGTCACTCACTGCAAATATACCATATACAAATTAAAAGTTTCAGTCAATGTTCGCAATAATCATCAGAATTGGGGAAAAGTGTAATCAATGTTACTTTCACAGTGGCATGGTGTATTTTAATTTTTTTATTTTTTTTTTAGAATATTTCAGAAATTGCTTATCTCCTAGTATACAGAGTTTACAAAGAATGGTGCAAAAACATAAAAACATTCTGTGAGCAGAGGAGCGGCAGGCCGAAACATCGTATTGCTGAGAGCAATGAGTGGAAAATGGCCAGATTAGTTCAAGCTACCAGGAGGGATATACTAAATCATCGTATCATGCTTTACAATGATGGACAGGAGACAAGCATCTCCGAATCCTCAGCACATCAAACCTTGATGTGGATGGGCAACAACAGCAGCAGACCACATCGGGTTCCTCACCTGTAAGCCAAGAACAGGAATCTGAGGCTATCATAGGCACATGTTTTGCCAGACATGACTGTTGAAGGTTAGAAATGTTTTGTGATGATGACCACATTTGTAAAGAAAGATTATGAGTTATATCCTTCCTGGCAGCTCAAACATATTTGACCATTTTACTCATAATCGCTTATCAACGAGGCATTCCACCTATACATAACTGTTCCTCAGTCAGTGTTTTTTTTTTTTGTTTTTTTGTTTTGTTTTGTTTTTGTTTTTCACACTATTCTGTGTAAACTGTGTAAATTCCTGTGAGATCAGGAGTTTCTGAAATATTCAAACCAACCCATCTGGTACAGTACCAACATCCGATCAAAGAGATAACACAGATGTTTTATCTGAACATTCCTAAAGCATTGACCTGTATCTGTATGATATTTTGCATTGAGCTGTTGCCATATAATTGCCTGTTTAGATAAGTGTATAAATATGCTGGTTTACTAATAAAGTAATTTTATACTACTTATCCTCAGCCTTTGTAATTCTTAGTCATTAAAAAATAAATGGGAAATTTGCTGTTAGTAGTGTCTCACTATAAGTGTTGTAACGTTTCACTATTAACTGAAGCAAATGGTTGAAATATGAAGATTGTGTTTTGCTGGTTTGTTTTAAAACAGGCTGCTCTATGCTCTATGACTTAAGATTCATATCATTTAAAAAACATTTATCACCATGAACACTGTTAGAGATTTATAAACTCTATTTTAACCAATGAAACAATGTGAGTTATTATTATTATTATTATTATTATTAGTAGTAGTAGTAGTAGTAGTGGTGGTGGTGGTGGTGTTGGTGGTAGTAGTACTAGTAAATTTGCTAGAGATTATAGCTGTTCTTGATTAAAATACAATGCTCAAATTATTGCGGTTTAAATGCTCTAAAAATGTGACTTTTCCTCCCTCTAGTGGTGAATTATTATTTGCGCCAAATCATGGCAGTCACTGTTCAAAACAACTGACCCATTTCAGTGTTACCAGATTAGACGGTGTTCCTCGTTTGTACTGTTTGCACAAATACAGTAGCTCCAACAAATATCCCAATTATTTGCAAAAGCTTTTCAAAGTCTACAAATCAGCAATTGTGGGAAAACGCTAAGCTTAAGGAAGCACTTTTAGGGTTTAGAAACTAGAAACATTTTGGAATCTCTCTCTCTCTTGGTGACCATTCGAAGATCATGCCGTCTTTGAACGACCATTGCCTCGGTCAGCTTTGTGCTCGGGTCTTCATGAGTGAACCTTTGACAACTTCGGCAGGAACAAATGAGTTATGTTTACAATGAACTCAGAAATCACACTGGCCTTTTAGTTCCTCGGGAGCTCTTGGTTGCACGAGTCCACTTGACTACAAAATGTTGTAAAAAGGACATTATTTATATTTACATAATTACTGTCCAGTGTCACCCAAATGAGGATGGGTTCCTTTCTGAACCTGGTTTGAACCTGGTTTCTTTTCTCTCAGGGACTTTTTTCCCACTGTTGCCTCAGGTTTGCTCATTAGGGATAAATGTTAGAAATAAATATTTTAGTTTAAACTTTATTTTTTTTATTCTATACTTCTGTACAGCTGCACTGATACAATGTCCATTGTTAAAACTGCTATAAAAATAAATTAAATTAAAAAAAAATATTTATCAATGTTAAGCTGTGTCATTTAGCTAATTAGATAAATACATTATTTATGCTGATAGTAGTAGTTATATTGGATATATAACATACTTCTATTTAATCCGAGAACATGTACTTTACTCAGGTATTAGTTGAAATATGTTAACAATGTATTTTCATGGTGAAAACCTCCCAATCCGGCAACCCAAACCCTGCCCTTGGCATGTACTCTTCAGTACCATGGAAAGCGCCACAGGTCCAGATTTTCGACTACAAAGGAGACCCCGAATTCCAAACTGGACATAAATACACTGTATAACGCGCTACATAAGATGTAGGGCTACACATTAAACCTTATACTATACGGAGGAGAAATTTGCTCTTGGGTCTCCAATTTTCCCTATGTTGTTCAAATCACAAGATTACACAATTGCATATAGTAACACTGTGGTGTTTGTATCTTACAGTAATATGGTTAACGTACTTGCTAGTCCTTGCGTAGTCCAGATATTTCAAACGCTTGGCTAGGTCTGCTCTTTTACTATGTTATTGTATTTGAAGAACCTGTAGTTATTTTGTCTATTTAATTATGCGATGAAATAATACAGCACTGTTGCTTTAAAACTTGTCGACTCCTGTAGCGCTCTCTCTCTCTCTCTCTCTCTCTCTCGTTTGGTGTGAAATGTGACTGCATCCCTGTATCCCTGCTGTCAAAGCTACAGGACATCTAGCTTGCTGCACGGTGGAAACAGGCACATTGGTGGTAGAAAGCAGATGAATGCTGAAACAAGTGTAGCGTTTGATACCGAATTATATAACTCGCCACTGATCATTGAAAAAAAGTGTGTGAAACTTCATTTCGCATTTACACAGTTGAAAACAGGCGTCTGGAGGAACGTTTTACGAGCAGGTTGAGTAAAAAATACGAAGAATCCATCTCGTAGACCAAGGAAAGCTCTTTAGAAGAGCGTTGTTCTTGCGGTCGGTGCGCGCGACTTTCCCTGAAGTACAAGCTTTACGCATAATGTCGAGGAAAAAGGCTTCAAAGGGCAAAGGCAGCAGCGCGAGCCCCTCTACAACCAAAGACAACAGTAACAAATCGGGTAAAAGTGGCCTGGTGGCTGGAGTTCAGGCTAATGGAGTGGTGCATCCGAGCCGACCATCTGTCAGCAGTAGTGAATTTTACGACGTCGCCTTCAAGGTGAGCAACAATGAAATACGTAGCTCAATCTGAGAAATAAAGGTTTTATCCACCACCTTTTGTCTAGGCCACTTTGTTTTATCTCTCTAAGGTAACCTCCAAAAGTTTTTATATGGAACCCTACAGCAGGTTTCTCTTATACAACACATTTCCAGGTATAGTTTTTGACAACAGTCATGTTGTCCTCATGAGTTTACTTATAAGCTATTGTGTATATTTCCTTGTAAAATCATTTTATGATGACACTTACTGTTTTACAACATTACTTTTCATAGTTTTGAGTTGGTGTAAATATATTAATAAGGATAAAAAAAATAAGTATAAAATAAATAATGTTTGTTTAGGTCTTATGAGAATAATCATAACAAACAGTTTTCACTGGGGTAAACAGAATTTAATCCAATTCAATGTAATTTTATCACACTGCTGTGCTATTGTTACAACAGGTTGCCTGAAAACTTCTGATTTGAGTTTTGTTGTTATTTTCAAAGAGATTCTAGTAGTGCATAATTTAGAATCGTGTTTATTTCCAGCTTATTTGCATGGTTGGATATTTTGCTTAAGTGGTTTATTAAGATCATAATCAAGTTGCCTTGTTGCACATACATAATCAAGCATGGACCTTGATCAATAATGTATATATATTATATATTTAAAAGGAAACTCTGTACCAGTAGCTGTCTGCATGTTTCTACTCTAATGTTTAAGGCTGTGATTAAGGCAGCATTTATATTTTACATTTTAAGTCGTTATTTGTATAAAGTTCTTTGATGTCTCCCTTAATCTGAATTTTGCACCAGATTTGATTGGTTGAAAGAGTGATCAACACCAGCTTGTCTAAAACAATCCGTACACTTATCAGCTACAGCCAGTGTTTTAAAGATTAGCAAGCACCTGTGAGCACACAATATTTGCTACACATGTTGTGAGCAGATGCAGAAGAGAGATAACTGAGGTTTAGGGCTGTGTGTAATTGACCGTGGCTGCTGGGTACATTGCCAGATCCTGCAGAGTGCAAACAGCACATCCGACAGCTGTGTCAATATGCCGCATATTTTGAAACACTGGAAGTACAATGACTTAAAACAGTTACAGGTGGAGAATTACAAATGCAGAACACCCACAACAACCAAAGCCAATTAATGTGCAATCAAAAATAAATCACAATGAGCAGAATGGAATCAAAATTCAGTTTGCATAATATCAAAGTTAATTTTGAAACAAATAACTACAGCCCTAAAGATACAAGTATTTCAGTGAGAAGCAATCTACTGTATAGAAACCCACAACTGAAATTTGGCACATACTTGTTCTAGGTTTGCCAATTGTTTTTTTTTTTTTTTTAATCAGATAGTCTTATCTGCAACAGGCTGGTTGCAGGACCTGTAACAGGAAACACACTGCAAAGCTACAGTCCATACTGAAAGTCATGATTATGACCTGTTCCTTACAAAGGCTACACCTTTCAGAGAGAGTTTTCTCGATGTAGGGAACCACAATTTTTCAGAATCAAAAACAAGTGTCCCAGTTTAACAATTAACAAATGGATTAAATAGTGAAAAAAACTTTCCCTGGCAGTTTTAATTAACATGATGACCAAAGCATTACTTTTCTCTTTTTTAATCTTTTTTTTTATTCTTTTTTTTGTCATACAAATGTAGCCTAATATTTGTCCTGTTGGTAACTCGTTGATTTCCACTATGGCTTTTTTAATTTAGTACAAAATAACACAAAGAATCTTTAAAAGTGACAAATTTCAAAGTAAGTTATTCTCATTGAAACAACTGATGTGCACCTACAGAGCAACAATGTTAAGTGCCTTGCGTAGGCTTTCTCATTTCATATGGAAAACAGCCAAAAACACACCATAATTTGCATCCCATAAGAGACCTACAATAAATGACTGCAATTCAAGTATCATAATTTTCTTCATTATTAAATATAAAAAACAGTATATTGTAAGGTTGTGTGTACCACTGGGAAATAAAACTGATATCCTTCAGTCTGTTGGTAAATGACATGGAGTTATTTTGTTAGTTCAGTTGCATGATTAAATAGTGCAAATAATAAATTTGCTGAACTCATGACAAACAATCTTTATCATACAGCTGGCAGCACAGAAACAAGCTGCCCTCTGTGTGTAACCCAAAATAAAATTTATTAAAACACAGCCTTTGATTCATTCACATTTGATACATAATAAACTGTTCAAAACCCCATAGTTGGTTGCTTATTAGATGTATCAAAAAGGCAGGAAGGGGAAAATGGGAATAACAAAACGTAATTGTCAACATGGGACTCAAAGATCTAAAATTGCCATGGTGGATTGGGTTTTAGATCCGATCCACATTAAAATAAAAAAGATAAAACAAAAATGTTCATATATGCATAGTTTGGGAATTTTGAACAGTTTAAACTGAGTAAGATTAGAAGCGATAACTTCTGAGTGTCATGTTGGTGTTTCACCATATGAGAAAATGGAAGGAGCAAAATAGGGATGGGATATGTGGAAAACTGAATAAGTTGCCATTATTTTCTGTCTGTTTTACTGTAATCTTATACAGTAAGAAAGAATTTGTTTATGATTTTAGAAAATGGACGGATAAGGAAATGAGAAAGAAATCACAAGATAAAAGATTATTAAAAAAAGAAAAAATAGGAAGAGAAAGGATGGAAGAGCAGGACCAATTGCAAGAGATGTGAAGTGAAGAGGTGTGAAATAAACCTTCAATATGGTTAGAGGAAGCAGATGGAACAGACATTTTGGTGTCTGAAACTGATGAGACCACTCACACTTACCCAGCTAACCCAATAAGCTTAATCACATTAATGCCCACTGCATTCTCTATCTGCAGGATGGAGAAGAGGAACACACAACTGCCTGAACTGTTGGAAGCCTTTATCATCAACACTCATAAGTCTCATAAGTTGCTATTCGGATGTATTTGATAGTAAAGTAAACAAATTAGTAGTCAAATACAGATGGGTGGTCTTCAAATCAAGAAGTAAAAAGTGAGGAAGAAATTACATTGAGATTCATCCAAATAAATAAATTAGAAACTGAATTTATAATATAACCTCTTTGTTATTTTCTCACTGTTTCACAGTTCATGTTACACCTTTATTAAACTGTGTGATTACAACTGGCCCAGTGTTGCATGTCCCATCCATGTTTTGCTAACACTGAAGTAGGGTTAAACCTCACACACTGTACATACATACATAGATCCACCAATCAGCTATTACATTACAACCACCTGCTTATTGTGCAGATGTACCACCAGAATAGTTCTTCACTATTTAAGCATGCAATCTACAAGACCTCTGAAAGGCTATTGTGGTATTTGTCACCAAGAGGTTAGCAGCAGATCCTTTAAGTTGCAAGGTGGAACCTTCATGCATCAAACTGGTTTGTCCAGCACGTCTCACAGATCCTCAGTCGGTTTGAGATCTGAGGATTTTGGAGGCCACTTCAACACCATTGTCATGTTTCTCAAACCATTCGAGAACAATTTCTGCAGTGTGACAAGGTTGTGTTACCCTGATAAAAGAGGCTGTAGCAAATTAGAGAATACCTTTGCCAAGTGTAATTGGTTGTACTACAGTAGGTTTGCAACAGTGATTAGGTAGTTTTTATGTTTCAAAGTAATACCTACATGAATGCCTAAGGTTTCCAAGCAGAATAGAGCCCAGTGCATCACACTGCCTCATCCAGCTGGTCTTCTTCCCATACTGCATACTGGTGTCATGTCTTCCTCACATATGCGATGCATGCACACCCAGCCATGATGAAAAAGAAAATGTGATTCACCAGACCAGTCTTCGTTGCTCAAAGTGATTCATCAACCCCGGACTTCCACTGGTTCATTTTTCAGTTCTGATGCTCATATGCCCATTGTAGACACTTTCAGAGGTGGATAATGCAGCCTGGTGACAGGGTCATGGGCACCCAAGGCTCACTGATGTGCCCAGGACCCTGTCCCCAGGTAATCAGTTGTCCTTCTTTAGTACACATTTGGATTTTACTAACCACTGCATACCAGGAACCCCCCACAGGGCCTGTTTTGGAGATGCACTGATTCGGATCCTTACACTGACCAATTTTCATATTCACTTGCTGTTTAATATTGACAGGTGCCGATGTTTTAATATAATCGATATTACTCACATTTATTATATACAGATGTACTGTAAGATATAAATATTAAATGAACAAATTATATTTAATGTAAATAACTTGCAACCAGGCAAAATGTATAACAAAAATGCTTTCTATCCTCTTCTGTGATTTTGTATGCTTTTATAATTCACTTTGTAAATTTGGGACATGACAACTGGCAACACATGAACAATTCTGAAGCTACCTCAGCTAGAAAAATACCAGCACAGAGCTAGATTATAAATGTCACTCCTCCTGTGGTGCCACTTGTGCAACTGTTGACAAGTTTATTTCTGACTTGGTGAGAACATGAAAAATTGGCATATGCCCAACCAAATCAGCAATGCCATGTTATACACTGTCCATCATTTCTCTTGGTTTCATAATCCAAGAACAAATTACCACTTATGAATAATTCACATAGTGTATATTTACATTTACGTGTATGGCATTTAGCAGACAGCCTTATCTAGAGTGACTTACATTTTATTTCAGTTTATACAAATGAGCAATAGTTTAAGGACCTTGCTCAGGGACCCAGCAGGGGAAGCTTGGTGGACCTGGGATTCGAACTTACGACCTTCCGATCAGTAAAAGATAAGCCTTCCAGACAATATTTTTGAAAAGTTATCATCTAATGTAAAATTAAGCTCTTTCTTGGCAGACAGTGTAATATGTTTATTTTTCTTAAAAAAAATTGCACTTTTATTTAAGAAAATGAAATAGCCAATGTTTCCTTTTGGTCTTTGGGGTAGTTTAAGGTTAAGGTTAGATTTATGGAGTATGGATGCAAAGCATAAATTAGTTAAGACAATGAGATTTCCTCACAAGAACAGTAAGGTGGGTGGGTGTGTGTGTGTGTGTGTAGTCAGCACTAATGAGTTGTCTTTGCTCCAGGTGATGCTGGTAGGCGACTCAGGAGTAGGGAAGACCTGTCTGCTAGTGCGCTTTAAGGATGGAGCATTTCTGGCTGGCAGCTTTATTTCTACTGTGGGAATTGACTTTAGGGTAAGTGTGACATACACAGACACAAGAAATTTTAAAAAGTTGGAGATGCTGATTTATTAAAAATGTATTTCAGATTTTTTTTTAATTTTGCTAACATACTTTGATTTAGAGCTTTTGCTGGTCTTTGAAAGCTATTGGCCTGTTTTAAAATTAAGTTCAATTAATTAAATTATTTAAGGAACTTCTAACTATCAGTGACTATCAGTAATGTGCGTTAAATGACATGACACTAAAATAATTTAATTTAGTAAAACTGCTATGTTTGATATCTTTATCATGTTAATAAAATCACTCTGTTTATCTGTTTATTGTTTTCTGATATGGTAAGTTTAGATTTAGCATTAATAGAAACTTGTAGAATTGCCCAAGGGATGTCCAGCATATCAGAATAATAATTTTATGTCCTTCCCAATATTTCCTCTGAAATGTCTGGTTTTCTCCCAATACCCAAAGACATCTGAGTAGGGAGATTAGTTACTTTAACTTGCTACTAAATGATTACATAAATGTAGTGTACAGCATTTCACAGAAGTGAGTACACCCCTCACATTTTTGTAAATATTTTATTATATCTTTTCATGTGACAACACTGAAGAACCGTGGCCACAAAAGTGATTACACCCCTAGGTGAAAATGTCCAAATTGGGCCCAATAAGCCATTTTCTCTCCCCAGTGTCATGCGACTCGTTAGTGTTACAAGGTCTCAGGTGTGAATGGGGAGCAGGTGTGTTAAATTTGGTGTTATCACTCTCACTCTCTCATATTGGTCACTGGAAGTTCAACATGGAACCTCATGGCAAAGAACTCTCTGAGGACCTGAAAAAAGAATTGCTCTACATATAGATGTTGTAGGCTACGTATAAGAAGATTGGCAAGAGCCTGAAACTCAGCTGCAACACGGTGGCCAAGACCATACAGCGGTTTAACAGGACAAGGTTCCACTTAGAACAGGCCTTGCCGAGTTGAGTGCATATCCAGAAGTTGTGTTTGGTACTGTAAATAGATGTATAAATTCTGCCAGCATTGCTGCAGAGGTTGAAGGGGTAGGGGATCAGCCTGTCAGTGCTCAGACCATATGCCGCACACTGCATCAAATTGGTCTGCATGGCTTCTGTCCCAGAAGGAAGCCTCTTCTAAAGATGATGCACAAGAAAGCCCTCAAACAGTTTGCTGAAGACAAGCAGAGGGCATGGATTACTGGAACCATGTCCTGTGGTCTGATGAGACCAAGATAAACTTATTATTCAAGTCTGTCTTGCCAACAGTCAAGCATGGTGGTGGGAGTGTCATGGTCGGGGGCTGCATGAGTGCTGCTGGCACTGCAAAGCTACAGTTCATTGAGGGAACCATGAATGCCAACATGTATTGTGACACACTGAAGCAGAGCATGATCCCCTCCCTTCAGGGACTGGACTGCATTCTGGGCAGTATTCCAACAAGATAACAGCCCTAAACACACCTCCAAGATGACCACTGCTTTGCTAAAGAAGCTGAGGGTAAAGGTGATGGACTGGCCAGGCATGTCTACAGACCTAAACCCTAATGAGCATATGTGCGGCATCCTTAAATGGAAGGTGGTGGAGCGCAAGGTCTCTAACATCCACTAGCTCCATGATGTTGTCATGGATAAGTAGAAGAGGACTCAAATGGCAACCTGTAACGCTCTGGTGAAGTCTATGCCCAAGAGGGTTAAGGCAGTGCTGGAAAATAATGGTGGCCACACAAATTATTGACACATTTTCACTTAGGGGTGTACTCACTTTTGTACTCACAGCGGTTTAGAAATGAATGGATGTGTGTTTAGTTATTTAGAGGGGACAGCAAATTTACACTGTTATATAAGCTGTACACTCACTACTTTATATTGTACCAAAAAGTGTCATATCTTCAGTGTTGTCACATGAAAAATATTTACAAAAATGTGAAAGGTGTACTCACTTCTGTGAGATTCTGTATGTGTGAATGGTGGCATTTAGTGACTGGAATCATTTTTGAAATGTATCCCCTGATTGTGCCATAAGTGTTACTACTTCAGTTATTAGGGCATATATTTTATTTATATGTGTCGGACAGAATCAGTTATAAAGTGCTAAAGTGCTACAGAAGCCAATTCGGGGTCACAAATTTAAGTGTCTACTTAATACTGTGCTGAGAGAGTATACTGGAGCTGAGAGAGAATCAGAGAATCACAATAGAAATTGCTAGCTGTTTTGAAAAAACACTACTTTGTTAAACTAAAACTGAACAATCCAACATTATGTTGAAGCACAAAATGTAAAATGTTTTTGCATATTTTATATATTTATATATACAATAATATATACATTTATGCTGTCAGAGGAACTGATTATTTTTTTTTATATAATTATATTTGAATAATGGTTGCACAATCAGGTTAATGCATTTCTTGCTCTATTCCATTAACAGGCTGAAGGTTTTACTTTATTATACTTCACAGCAAGACTCATTTAAATAATGTTGCCTCGGTGCTTTTGTGTGATTTGTAAGCTACACACATACAATCCCAATGCTACCTGTGCATGTGTGTAGAATCACAGAGAAGGTTGAAGAGTGTATAGACCTGGGAGAATTGCTACTTGAGCACAAAGAACTGGTGAAAAAAATTATACGCCACATGGCGTGTGTGTGTGGGCGAGTGTGTTTGAGAGTGTACAATGGAACAGACTTTTCTGAACAGCGTGTGCAGTGGGCTGGTCATAAAGTACCGATAGGGGAGGTAGGACCTGCTAAAAATATAATTAGAGATGGACGCATTCTCTATAAAAGAGAAACTATATCTCAGTGGGCTTTTAAGAGGTTTCCTCAAGGAACCACAGTTTACTTTTTAATGAAAGATTGTGGCATACACTGATGAGTTACACAGTCTTAGCTGTAAAACATAAGTAACACAATCTTAGCTGTAAAACATAAAAACAATATTAGCTTGCCATGAGACATTACTAAAAATAAAATACATTAGTTAATTTTAGTGATACAGCAATAGGAAAGCTGTGCCCATGTATTTAGTTTGGTAAATAATTAATTCAACTAATTTGTTGCTGCAAACATTTTAATGAATAGAATCCTATTAGCAGTATGACATCAGCTCTCCCGTTTAGTGCAAATGAGCACATTGTGGGATTTGTTCACTTCTATTTTGCACAGCTTTGTGTCAGTGTGAGAATAAGATCTCAAGATACAAGAATGTTTTAAGAAAGTTTGGGGTGAGTAAATGGGGGTTTTAGGAGATTTGGTTAATGTTAATGGTACAGTATTTTATTTATAAAAAGGTCGGCGGGCCCTTAAGCAAAGCATTTACCCCTATGATATTCAAAGCAAGTATTTTCACTCTAATATGCATACAGTATGTGACAAATCAAGTTTTTTTTTGTTTTGTTTTTTTTTTTGTTTTGTTTTGTTTTTTTATCTTCTTTTGCTTGTTTAATCAGTGTATATTCCAAAATCCGTTGCAAACGAGAATACACTCTTGTATATCAGTGTGCCAATTTGAGATTTAAAATTTTAAACCTCAACTCAGTTCAACTTGCCAAACCACACTGAAATTCCATAATGGGTAATGCTATCTTGTGGTATAGTGTACAATTGCAGCAGGACACCAAACCCTTTAGTCTACACAAAATAAAATAGAGTTGTTATTATATCCTGCTGTATACAGAATTAGCTTGAACTTGGCAATATAGATAACGATCATTGTTACAACAAATACACACAAATAAGAAAATATAAGTGACAAGTAGTTCAAGTCTTATAGATAGTAGAATTATGGTAAACCACGTGTTGCAGCTTTTTGGATGAAATAAACACATTTACAAAAAATAATAATAATAAATAAATAAATATACACAGCAACCCTGACCAGGTTAAATGAATATCATTTGTGCAACATGCATGTTCCTGTACACAAATGAGCCATTGTAAAGAGATAATCAATATTATTCACTTCAGCTGTCAGTGATGAATATGAACCATTCAGCAATAACCTTAAAACCACTGACAGGAGAGATGAATAACATTAATTATTTCATTACAGTGGCACTTGTCAAGGGGTGGTATAAATTAGACAGCAAGTGCTTATGCACGACGATGGCAGAGTCTGATGATTCACAATTTCGTTTAATTTATGTGGATTGATTTCCTGTGGAAGAGATGGCAGCAGAAGAAGGTAAGCTGGCACTATGATGATCTGGCCATGTTTCTGATGGGAAACTGTATTTGTTATTGCAGTGTTTATTCGTCTTCATACTTTAATTTTCGAATAAAAACGTTTGATCTTAGGAACAGGAAGACAGACATAAGAATGAAGATAGATTTGACTTTTTTACTAAGCTTTATGCATACAGTCAAGATGCTACCACTTCAGGTTCTGATTATCCAACTCTAGCAAATTCTTCCTTCAGCCATCTGTGTCTGGGTACCCAAGGCCACATATAGGCTACAAGAGATTTCTTTCCATAGCAAACCATGGCAACAGCAATCCTTTTTCCAACAGCACTTGCATTTACCCCAAAAGATACAAGCTCATGGCCTGAACACATGTTTTTTTTTCTTAAATGCTACAGAAAAATAGAAATTTTTCCACCTCTGTTTTTTTTTTATATTCCCCCCTTTATTGTCAGCTGTTGTTTTTAAAACAAAAATCATTATGATATTTTATTAACAATATTTTTGACAAAGTATAAAACTCTCAAGTATCCGTTCTGAAAAATGTTTCTTCCTATTTACCTTCAATAATTTTTTCTGAAGTAACTATATCCTGTCTCTGCTTGTCTACAGAAATTGGATGTCACCTAAACTGCTAGACATTACTGAAATATATTCCATTCATCTAGGATGTAATTCCATTTGTAAATCATTTACAAAAGTGATCACATGTCTCTTCACTGAAAGCCCTCTAGAGGATGGTGGTACTGTCATTGTGTTTGCAACTCTTGTTTCTTAGGCAACCATTTTACAGTCCATTTTACAAAAGCACTTCTTTTAGTGCATAACCATTAGATGATTCTGCACATCTGCAAAATGATATACAGTACATCAGTCTACAGTATGTTAAACTCAAAGTAAATAAATCTGACAATTATCATAGTAAAGTAACAAATTCAAAGCTTATTTTATTTGCTTTAATATGAATTGTGATGTTTAACATATGTGATAATACTGGAACAATTTCCAGCAGTAGTAAACATTTATATCACTGTAATGCTAAGTCTTGATGGAAGTGCTTTAAGCTAATTCAATAGGAACTATGCATGTAGACTAAACTATCATTTTAATTATATCAGATTAACTATTTTTCAAGCATAAATAGGGAATTTTAGGCTTTTATATTAAGCATTGGGCTGAATGTGAGACATGGAATTATATTCAGCGTGAAATGAAATTTGAATAGATGAATTTTATGTTTAATAATATCTTTTTGCATAATATACATGTTTCTTAATCAACATGAGTCAATCTTAACATGAGTCAATGTTTACCAGTCACTGAATGATTACTTCTAATTTCCACGCAATGAATGAAATATCCATTTCAATTCCATAACAGTAGGCTCCCAATTGCCATGACAACCATAACCAATGGCTGAAATATATATGTCTATAAGGCTTGGGCAACGGGTGTGACACCCTTAAACAGTATTAAACTGTATCTTTTGCGATATCTGCGATATTTCCTTTACAGGGTGCTACTGTATTTACCGATTTTACTGATCATACTGTAGTTAAAGACTGAATTACTGGCTTAATTAAAAATATCTTATTTTATTATTTTTCATAACCGTAGCGGCAATAGGAAATGAAATACAACATACTCATGTATGAAACATCTTTTAAAGCAAGGTGCAGAAACAATGACCCAGAAACTGAAAGAGCCTGAAACAAATGCACAAAAGATATATGGTCATTTTTGCCATATACAGTAATATAAAATATCAAAAAATACTAAGGCATACAAAAAGTAAAAAAATAAATAAACTATTGGTTTCTGTATTAATACCCATTCATATCATTCATCTGTCCTCTCACACTCCAAAGTCCATTTAGCATTATCAGAGACAAAAATGTAAAATTATTTGGATTAAAAATGATTCATTTGTCTATTGATGCCCTTTCCTCCATTTATCCTCCATCATAGGCAAACTACCACTTGAGAAAAAAAAGCTTAAAAAGTCAATAATTATTATCTGTTTTTTTTTTTTTGTTCCCACTGACAAATCAATGTTTGTTCCCATCATCACATAAAACCCCGGAGAGAAGTTAAAGTGACTGCAAAGTAAAATAAATAAATAAATAAATAAATAATCTATCCCTCAATACAATGTCTCTACGTTTATCTAAAGAAGATGAAAAAAGTAAAACTGCTGTTTATTTACAGCAATTACATAGAAGATACTGCCTGTTAGTGTTTTGTGGAAATACAGCAAAATACTGTTAGAAATTACCTATAAATTTGCTAATGGTCATATCACTATTTGATCTGAACCCTGTGAAGACTGTAGGGAGCTGTCAAAATGCAAACTATTTTGAAGCTGAAAAAGGGGAAAGTTGAGTAAAGGCATTGCAAAAGCATTGAACATAGCCAACAGTTTGGCCAAGGAAAACAACAGCAGTTAAAAAGAAAAAAATATTGTTCACGTTGTAAAGAAAATAATGACAGCTAGTGGCAACATCAACAACCTCCACGGGGCAGGGGTGAAGGTACCACAATCCACTTTTTGAAGAAGACTCTCAGAACAGAAATGTAGATGCCATAGATTCCAAAAGGAAACACAGAGATGAGCTGCAGAAGTTCTGTAATGAAGATCACACTCTAAGTGATGGAAAGTCTAAAGTGTGGAGAAAGAAAGGGTCTGCACATGATCCCACTGGTCAAGCACTTTGTGCTTTTTGGCAGACATTTTCATGATACTGTAGAAGAACTGGCGCTGCTATTTATTTGCAAGCACTTCTAAGTTTCACTGCAGAATATCAGCAACAGATGAAGTATCAGTTAAGTATCAGTTATCGGGTAAAGAATTGATTCTGATCCGAGAGAGAAAGAGAGAGAGAGAGAGAGAGAGAGAGAGAGAGAGAGAGAGAGAGAATCAGGACTTTTTTATGTTACACTCATTTATCAAAGCTAATGAAGAGCTCCCTCTGATACTGTAGGTCTCCTGCACTCCCCCATGAAGTGGCTTACTTTCTCTCTCTTTTGAAGTGGCTTACTATCTCCTCCTACACTCATCCCTGTGTAAGCCCGTACATTTCTTCATTTTTACATAATGTATTATTGCTTGTCCAAAATGAAAAAGACTATATTCCCCCATTGAATTAACCTGTGAGGTCTGTATCCTGTCTTTGCATGCATTACAGGAGATCATTTAGGAGACAAGCTCTTTTTAGGAGATAAGTGATGTATTTTGAACAAATCCAGAACAAAGGAGGAGGTCAGAGCCTTTAATAGTTTTTACATGCTTTGAGGCATCCTTGGTTTAAAAAAACAGAGCAAGTAAATGTAGTTAATTAAATACAGTCATGAGAACAAATTAGGACACCCAATGAAAGCCTGCATTTTTTTTAAATAGTTACACATATGGGCATTTAATCTTCATTTTAACAATATTGGAAGATTCAGGTAATATAACTAAACATATATAAATCTATATAGATCTATATAATGGCATTTAAAAAAATCAATTTCTTGTGAGGAAAAGTAAGGACACCCCACATTTATTTGTACTTAAATTGGATAAAATAGTTGTACCACATAAGGTGCAAATTATTAGAACATTGTTACAGAGCATTTTAAAGGACGTTTGTATTATTTAAGCCTCAGATATTTAGTTTGGTTTACTCTTAATCGTTGAAGTGAGAGGTATCACCATTGTGAGATCTATAGAGCTCTCAGAAGCCTTAAGAAAGAAGACTGTTCATGGTTATGAGTCTGGTAAGGGATATAAAAAGATCTCAAAGAATTTTTAATCAGTCATTCCACTGTCTGAAACTCATTTGCAGTTGAAGAACATTTAAAACAACTGCCAACATGGCCAGATCAGGACCTCGACGCAATTCACCCCAAGATTAGATTGCAAGATGCTTAAAGAAGTCTCCAAAAATCCTAAAATATCATCACATGACCTACAGCAAGCTCTTGCTACAGTTGATGTTAAAATGCATGAATCTACAATCAGAAAGAGACTGCACAACTTTAATTATCATGGGTGGTGTGCAAGGAAGAAACATTTGCTGTCTTTAAAAAAACATGAGGGCAAGACTGACATCACAGAGGAACACAAATCCAAAAAATGGAATAACATCAGTCTAGTGAAGGGTATTAAAACGGTCTAAATACTGTTTCAAAGACAGAAATATTATCTACGGCATTATCTATCAATTTGTTTGGTATTAAATTAAAGGTCTGAATTTGGGGCAACACCAACACCGAAAGTATAACAATCCACTTTTTGAAGAACACTTTAAGAACAGAAATGTACAGTAGATTCCATACAACAAAATGCAAACCATTCATCAGCAGTAAGAACAGGAAGGCCAGATTAGAGTCCACAAAGAAATACAGAGATGAGATGCAGAAGTTCTGCAAGATCACACTCTAAGTGATGGAAAGGCTAAAATGAAGAGAAAGAAAGGGTCTGCACATGATCCCAAACATATGATCCCACCGGACAAGCACAGTCCATTTATCAATGTGCTTTGGACAGATGAGTCTAAATATAATTATTTGGACACCATAACAGAGGAAATGTTTGGCATAAACCAAATACAGCATTTCAGAAAAGAACCTCATACCTCATGATTTGAAATGGACTGTGCATTCAAGAAACCCCTTAAACATCAAACAGCTGAAAGAATTCTGCATTGAAGAGTGGGGAAAACTTTCTCCTAGTTGATGTCAGAATCTGGTCGATAGCTACAAGAAACGTCTCGTTGAGGTTATTTCAGCCAAAGGGGAAAATACTAGCTATTAGGGCACAGGGTGTTGTAACTTTTTACTCAGTTGAAATATAAATGTTTGTTGATTTCTTTTACACTCTGTGTAAACAAAGTGATTTTTGGTTGTTACAAGCAGTTACATCACTTTCATCTACAGGTACAAAGTAAAACAAGATCAGACCTTGACATTTTTTAATAAAGAAATTAATATTTAATGCGCTGTCCTAATTTTTCATGATTGTACATACTTTAATAAGATTATATTAGTAATATCTAGGGGAAAAATAGTTACTTAAAATTACATTGCTTACATTTTTGGATCAAAGAATAATGACTACGATCAAAATTGTTTAATAAAAATAAATGACAAATGACATACTTTTATATATAGTATTCATATAAGATATGAATTTAATCATATAGAAAGTTACCTCTGAGATCAGAAAGAACATTATGTCTGATAATGTTTATAATTAGCATAATTATATTAAGCTCAAAAAGTCACTAAAGGAGAGCATTAAAAATTTGAATTTTTATCAGAAACCATGAGTTTCTCATGGAGTGAAGACCTCACCTCAGAATCCAGCACCTGTTTTGCCTGGAAACATGAGTATGTACCAGTGGATTGTTCCAGAGAGTTCTGGGCCAGGAGTCTCTGATCCAAACTGCATCACGTTTGCTTACTACTCTACTGTGGACTTCATTAAGGACACAGTCAATGGGCTAGTTGGACCCCTGGTGATCTGCAGTAAAGGGACACTAAACCAGAACAGATAAAGACTGGATGTGGATAGAGAAATTGCACTTCTTTTCTTTATCTTTGATGAGAATATGTCATGGTACCTGGAGCAAAACATCCAAACCTATTATAACAGCTCAAAGCCTCTGATCAGAAATGATGATTTTGTGGAGAGTAATAAAATGCATGGAATTAATGGCAAGCTGGAAATGTGTCATGAGAGAGGGTAAACTGGTATCTTCTTGGGTTCGGTGGTCAAGTTGATCTGCACACAGTGCATTTACATGGTCAGACCTTCATCTACAAGACAGACCTGCCACATCGGGAAGATGTTTTTGACTTGATTCCAGGCACATTTCAGACACTGGAGTTGGTGGCATACACTAAGGGAACGTGGCTGCTGCACTGCCATGTGGATGACCACATCTGAGCAGGCATGGAAACCACCTACAGCATTAAGAGTTCAGTGCTGTGACTCAACATCTGGGTATAGTCTCCATCCTGGCTTTTATTTCTGCCCTCGAAGAGGGGCCTAAGAAAGCAGAAGAAATTAAAGGAGAAGAGGACAAAAGAAGAGGAATACGACTACTTATGAGAGAAGCCTGACAGACCAGAAATTTAAAGCTTAGTTACATATAAATCAATAAAAATCAGGATAGATGAAGAAGACTGTCTGTCTCTGTCTTGTATGCTGTTGTATATTTTTGACTTTGCATGCTGGTGAGTTGAATTGAAGTGTTTGGATTTGTGTTTAGGGTTTAACTGAGTTAAACTAAAACATTTTTTTCAGAACATGCTGGTGATCAATAATAATAAACAAAAAAAGAATGAAAAAAAAAGAAACCATGATGTTTATTTATTTATTTTTATTTTTAGTTTGTTTTTTTTAACAAATTGAACTGGAACTTTATATCACTGGAGATTAATGAGGTTATGCTGTGCTTTGTTCAACCCTTGTGACTCAACCACAATTTCCGGTGAAGCATTGGTAGGGTCTGTGAATGGCAAAAAGAGGAATGAATTTCATACTGAACCAAGGGAGGCACAGGTCTAATTATAGGCTGCAGTGCAATTTTTCCTCAACCACCTATTCATTTGATGGACTATTGTTGTGATTACTGATATGAATTCCAATTTTCACATGCTCTATGAGTCATACCTGGTACCTCTGGGTAATGATGTTCTGGTTCAAGCGGGTTGAGTGATCTGAGGCAGGGTTATATACTTACTTGTACTAAACTGTATCTGAAGCACAAACAATTCACACACAAATATAGCCCAAATGTGGATTTTTATGAAACAGCTTCATATATCAAACTATGATAGAACTAAACAAAAAACAATTTCAGAACCAACTGGGAGGTACAATCAAAAATACCATATAAAAAACAAATGAAAAATAAAGAACAGCACTGCTAGTTGCAAAACAGCCAAATGCCACAGAGAAAGATGTTGAATGTTGTTTTGACTTATTGTGCAAATAAAAACGATATTAGACAGAGGAGGACATGGTATATCTGTACTCTAAACATGAACAGAACTGAGAATAGAGAGTTTCAAAAATGTATGCTATAAATTAAAAACATCTATCCTCAATCTTAAATAAAAACTCAGACATTCTACACTCAGCTTGAATCCTACTTGGGTGGGTTTTTTCGAGATATACTTTCACTTGGGGGCTATTTTCTGTTTGGATTTCAGACAGAGAAAATGGGTTTCTGGCCAGTTCTGTGTGCCTCAGTGGAACTTGGAAGTGGTTTGAGTCACCATTACTGGAAAGATGTGAGGTTACTTTACTTTGCTTGCAAAATGTACAAAAGCTGTATTGCGAAAAATAGACTCTTTTCTCTGAAAATGTAGCCTTTATACATTCTTTAATAAATGCAAAAGGAAGTGAGAGTTTTTATGATGGGTTTAAACTTTTAAAATATATATTAATAGGCTTGTAAATGTGTTAACCTCATGTAAACCCATTCACCATGTATTTTCACGACTGGGTGCACTTGCTTAACTTACCTGGATGGGACCTGGATGCACCATGGGAAGCTGGTGGAGGCAGACTTATGTCTGAAGACCAGTGCTATGCTAGAAAGCCTTTGGTCCTGACATTTATAAAGATGTTGCTTTGACATGTACACCTACCTAAACATTGCTGCAGACCAAGCACTCCCCTTCATGGAATTCAAGGTATTCGTTAATGGCAGTGGCCTCTTTCAGCAGGATCATGTGCTGCCACAATGAAAAAATGTTCAGGAATGGTTTGAGGAACATGACTAAGAGATCAAGGTGTTGAAATGGCCTCCAAATTCCCCAGATTTTAATCTGATTGATCATCTGTGGGATGTGCTAAACAAACAAGTCAGACTAAAAGGTGCCCTTTGGCTGTCTGGGGGAATTATCATAGCCCCCTTTAGATTTCCTCAGCCGAGCAACAAGGCAATTAATGAGGAGCAAAGGAACAGATCAATGCCTGATGTAAGGGCAGGGAAAGTAGACGATGGGCCCGACTGGACCCATCTTCCACCCCGTGAGAGATCCTAAAAGGAAGAACCTGACCTAATAACAAAATAAACTAAATCAAATTCTCAAAAATAGCCAGTGCATATCTAGCTTTAGTTGACCCTCTTATTCAATACACTTTTATTCTACTGTCTGATGCCCATACCCTTCCAATCCTGACAACAATATCTGCTGCTTAACACACTTTGGCTTCTCCTGCAGCTCGTTATGCACCTGATTAGTACTTATTTTGTTCATTTCTTGAGATTCTTCAAATGGAAAATTCCTTTGTATCTAGTATGAAAGGCACAGTAGTAATTATATGCATTATGAAATATTCAGGGATTATTTGATTGACTGTCTGCAGATGATTCAGTTTGAGAATAGAAACAAAGCAAACAATGGAATGGGAAAAAAAGATCATTTTCTGCAGTGCATTAATATGCATGTTAGAGACTTTCTAAAGCGTAAAATATCATTTTATATAAAGAGAGTGTTCTGATTCAACTGTTTGTTTGGACTCGCTGTGTTCTTGGATGAAGTTGGATTTGTGCCAAGGGATTGGCCAGTATTAATGTACTTGTCAGGTTGATATGGTATAGTTGTCTCCCTCAATTTGGTATGTGATTTCATCATCCTGCTGTTTTCATTATGTCACTTTGTCTTTCTACATTGGAAGAATTTAAGCAGCTTTTTAGATTGCTGAGTGATTTTTCTTTTTGTTCCTCTCAACTGAACAAGATTATGATGAACATTCATGATCTTCTGAGAGAAACTCTAATGTTAATTTAGGCTATGAGAATAGAAATATCTTCAATTATTAATTAGCAGCCAATTTGATATTATTATTTAGAATAGATTTTAGTTTTGCTTTGTCTAATAGAGTTGTGATGAATGGACAGATGTTTTGACCTTCTATAGAGAAAGGGTAAGATAGATTGAGTATAATATAAGACAGAATGAGAAAGAGATGCCTGTGCATTTCTTTTACTCATTAATGAATTCACTGTATGTTCAGAGCTATGATTCTAATTAATTGAAAGGACAATTGCCTCCTGCCATTTTAATGTCAACAGGATGCTGAAAGCCTGAAACAGGGGGACTTCATGAATATTTGAAAGATATGGCAGAAGGTGTGTTTCCCCACCAAGGTAAATTATTCTTCTCTTTATAGCAGTCTATCCAGCATGCACATTCAGCCTGACATGTATTGTTGTGGATCTATAGGATGATAAGTAGCAGTATATTGAATACTCATGAGACACACATACTGTACTAGAGAACATTGCTCAGAAATGCATAAAGTAAAATACCATTTAATGCTTTAAAAAAGACAGTGTGTACTCAATTTAAGAAAAAAGACAGAGGCAGAGACTAAACCAAAAAAAAAAGTATGTGCTGTCCACCACTATGGGGCCACAAACGAGAAAAAGGGGAACCTATGACACAAGCCAAATGACAATGCAAAGTAATTGTTCTTAAAATCTTATTAAAAAAGCAATGTGAAATATGTGAAGGTGATTTATCTACCATTAAAATAATTATGGCTGTTGAGCTGTTGTTTTGGCAACGAATGTACAAATCATCCAAGAGTCTCTGCATTGTCTGCATTTTGCACCTTTTCATTTGCCCTTTATGAAACATTTAATGGTGAAAGCGTAAATGTAAAAAGACCTTAAAGCAAGAGCAAGGTTTCCACCTACAATACTGACTCACCAAAAAAGGATTGATCTACTGGCCCATTCTACTCATATTGAATTCTCATTTGATTTTTTCATGCACTGTGCTGAGGATAACAAGTCCCCATGGTGCCTTGGCTCTATTTACATAACATACATCCTTCTCTGTACTGAGCTGTTCTCCCCGCCAGTGATAAAAATGGAATTCCTGTCCTCTCAATGGGAATGGGTATGAGAATTTGAATTGTATGGTATGGTAATAGTATGGTAGATCAAAACAATACAAAGTACAAATAAACCAGTACAACTTTAACTGAAGAATCATTGCTCATTTGCTGAAATTTTGTAGAATCTTTAGCTGGGAGATTGCAACAAACGATGTTCACTAGTTGTTTGGTACTCTGTTTGGTACTCTGTAACAAAACAGAATTAAGCTAGTTGACAAAAGAGGTCACAGAAAAAGAAATGGCACTAATCCAAGCATAAATAATTAGTCATTATTAATTTAAATCTCACTCTCACTCATTTTCTACCGCGTATCCGAACTACCTCGGGTCACGGGGAGCCTGTGCCTATCTCAGGCGTCATCGGGTATCAAGGCAGGACATCAAGGCAGACTACAGACAATTTTCCAGAGATGCCAATCAACCTACCATGCATGTCTTTTGACCGGGGGAGGAAACCAGAGTACCCGGAGGAAACCCCCGAGGCACGGGGAGAACATGCAAACTCCAGACACAAGGCGGAGGCAGGAATCAAACCCCCAACCCTGGAGGTGTGAGACGAACGTGCTAACTACTAAGCCTCCGTGCCCATTAGATATTTGACTGTGGTAAAAATATCTCACAGTCCAATTAGATATTGGACTGTGACTGTTTGTCAGCCATGCTGCTCTGCTAATAGACAATACCCTTTCCTAATTGGTTGTTGGGTAAAATCAAGCTTTTTTAATTGCAGGGAGAAAAGGTTAACCATTATGTGAAACTCAGCTCAGTAGTTTTTACTCAGAGTTTGCTCAACACTGTACCAAACCTCCCACCCCCCACCAGAGAACTGGTCACCTGGTCACTCAACACCAGCTCCATCAGTAAGAAAGCCCAGCAGCGCCTCTACTTCCTATAAAGGCTGAAGAAAGCACATCTCCCACCACCCATTCTGACCAAATTTTTTAGAGGGACCATGAAGAGCATCCTGAGCAGTCGCATCACTGTCTGGTTTGGTAACTTGCACCTTCTCGATTCACAAGACCCTGCCGCGAATAGTGAGAACAGCTGAGAAGATTATCAGAATCTCTTTTCCCTCCACAACGGACATTCACACCACATGCTGCATCCGGAAAATCAACCGCATTGTGGATGACCCCACACCCCACCCCTCACACACACTCTTCACCCTCCTGCCATCTGGAAAAAGGTACCATAGCATTCAGGCCCTTAACACCAAACCATTAGTTTCTTCCTAAAAGCCACCAAGCTCCTCAACAAACAGAACTGAACTACACCGAACACACACACACTCACACTTAACTGTGAAATGCACTCAGTCAATTGCTGTGTTGGACCCCACATTTCAATACTTCATCAAAATGCTGCTATTAGACAATTATGTATTTTTAGTTGAACCCTCTCTGTTTATACAGTATGCACACTGGTCGGCACTGTTTTGTTTATTTGTCCTGTAATGATTTATTATGTTTATATAATGTTTATGGGGGGCACAGTGGCTTAGTGGTTAGCACGTTCGCCTCACACCTCCAGGGTTGGGGTTCGATTCCCGCCTCCACCTTGTGTGTGTGGAGTTTGCATGTTCTCCCTGTGCCTCGGGGGTTTCCTCTGGGTACTCCGGTTTCCTCCCCGGTCCAAAGACATGCATGGTAGGTTGATTGGCATCTCTGGAAAATTGTCCGTAGTGTGTGATTGCGTGAGTGAATGAGTGTGTGTGTGTATGCCCTGCAATGGGTTGGCACTCCGTCCAGGGTGTATCCTGCCTTGATGCCCGATGACGCCTGAGATAGGATCAGGCTCCCCGTGACCCGAGGTAGTTCGGATAAGCGGTAGAAGATGAATGAATGAATGAATATAATGTTTATTGTCTCACTGTTTGCACTAGATTGTGCACATTGAACTTTATGTGGGTAGGACAACTTTCTTTAATTACTTAGCTCTGTGTTGTTTTATGTAGCTATTGTTTTTTGTAGCACCAAGGTCATGGAGAAACTAAATACTAAAAAAACTAGTAACTAAAAAAACTAAAAATAGAAACCTAAATACATAAATATTTTAATATGAAAGTGTGAGCACTACTAAACTAAAAGACAAAAAGAATTCAAATGAGTTGTTAATTCATATTTGTTTTGTATACACACATGGAGAAAATTGTTGCTGCTCTTCCATTAAAGAACAAATAATATTTGCAACTGTAGTCACAGGGACGTCAAGCTGCTTGGACATGGTCTTAGCCTTAGCCTTTACCTTTAACATGCTTGTCTAGAATTTTCCTTCTAATCTCATGACAACTCTCTCTTTAGCCTTCTGTGGTCCATGTTCAGTGTGGTGCACACCATGATACCAAACAGCACAGTGACTACATTTCACCCTTTAAAAAACAAGACTGACTGATTACAAGTTTGAAGACACATGTGATGCTAATTAGGGGTACTATAATTTTTCATTAGTTTGTTTTTTAAGCAATGTCTGATTTTCATTAGTCAATTTTCAGTAAACTTTTATTATTACTTTTGTCAGTTTTAAGTAACTTAATTGACCACTGTGGGTTTTTCTTTCTTTTGGAAAGGTACCAACAATTTTCTCCACCTGTGTATACCTCTGTGGTATTTAGTATCACAAAAGCCTGCAATTTTAACAGGGGTGCATAGACTTTTTATATCCATTGTGTGTCATTTCTTGTTTTTTATCTGCTCTCTAGGAAATAAGTGGAAGTTTTTGATGCCTGTTGGCATTGTCCTGAATGATTTTTATGATTGTAAGTATTATTTCATAATTTTTTAATCTGTTTCTATAATTAGAAGTGGTTCACAAAGAAATTCTCTCTGTCTTGACAGTGGATTGTTTAGAGGCCAGTGGATACAAGCAGTAGTGTTAACCAGCTGTGTTGCCAAATATATAAATTTAAGGAGTCTGTAGGGAAGCATGGTGTGCCACAATCAAGTTAAATAAAACAAGTGGTACAATGGCAGCAGAAGTCAGCATTTGCAGTGTGTTTTCAGCTCTTTATTTCATACACTCAGAAGGATGTATTCAGGTGAGCACCGGGAGGATTTAACAGCAAAATTGTATACATTGGAAATTAGACTTTAAATGTAATTCTGGACATAAGTGCTACTCAGAAGTTGTGAGAGTTGTGCACACAGGGTCATTGCATGCTGACCATGAACTTGAGATTATCTTATATTATATTAGCTTGGGAAGAAAAACATTGTTAATTATAGCATCACTGTATAAGACTATGTCATGCTGAAAATGTTTATTTGGGCTGTTAATACACTCTGTCTAATAACATTTGAGGTCAATAGTATTATATAATAAAGTGCATTTTTCACTTTTTTTTGAAAGCAAAAGGTGATCTGTGTCCTGTGGGTGGGAGGAATGACTTATTTCCCTGTCAATCACAATAAAACTAATAAATGGATGTCTATTTGCTCTTGTATGCAGAGGAGGGCAAATAATGTGTGTGTGTTTTAAAGCATTTGTCTAGTCTTTTTAAATTTCCAAATGTAAAAATACTGACAGCTTTTTAGACCATTTTACTCAACTTGAGTGAATTTGACTAAATATGTGTATCTTTAATTACTCCGAGTTGTGTCAATTTTACAACTTTCCAACTGTGAAAGAGCAAATTGGGTAAATAAGGAAGTTTACATATAAATTTTTATTTGGATTCAAATGATTATTATTTTGACTGTAACAGAACCTAATTAGAGTCTAATTTAGTGTGCAGTGTGAGATAATTGGGACTGATGCCCCTCACAGTTTCTTTTAGGCATGTCACACATTTTGCCAATTAAACCTTTTTTAGATTAATAATTTTTTTTTAGATTAATAATCTTTTCCTAAATAAATCTGTATTCCCGATTTCTACTGAAATTATGCATGTTGCATGCAGAAGAAATAAGAGTTGTCATACATGTCAATGAGGGCACAGGAGTAATTACAGTATGCAAATTGGGGAAGGCATTCATTCTTATGGCCCAGGAAAGCTTGCTGTCATAGAAACAAAATTTGCATTTAATTGTTCATTACAATTTACTTTTGATATCAAGATGTATTAATCTAAAATAGTTAGGGAAAAAAGCAACCTATGTGCAGAGGGTCTGCAGGCCGTAACACTTTGTAGGTGAGATCAGAGGAGAGAATCACCAGACTGGTCTGAGTTGACAAGAAGTCTATAGAAACTCAAAAAAGCACTCCTGTCAACCAAGAACAAGAATCTGATGCTACCAAAGGGCACAGACTCACAAAACGGAACTGCCTTTTCTTACACATTGCTTTCTGAAAACCGATTAGATTATTCCAAATATTTACAAAATCTTGTTTGCTGTGGATAGAACCACTTGGAGACAATCTTTTACTACTGTTCCAGTCAGCTTTGCGTTCAGGTCGACATCACCAAACATTTGAAGGCTTTCCAACTGCAAACTGTTGTAGAAAGGGCATTATTTACATTTACCTTACTTACTGTCCAATATAACCCAGGTGAGGATGGGTTGGCTCAGAAGGGATATGTGTATGTGTGTGTGTGTGTGTGTGTGTGTGTGTGTGTGTGTGTGTGTGTGTGTGTGTGTGTGTGTGTGTGTGTGTGTGTGTGTGTGTGTGTGTGTGTGTGTGTGTTAAAAGTATTCAAACTAGCCCAACCTTGTAACCCAGTCATAAGTTTTCTCAGTTTTCTCCTCTCCTAAAAAGTATGGGAAGGAGAGAATATGTCTGCTCTAATGAACCTCTTTTAGAGCTTATTTCAGTTCTCATTTAAATCAGTATGGAAATTTTATGGGGTAGCAATTTTTTTATTGTACTTTTTTTTAGAGTTTTTCAGGGTTTTTTATACCAAAAGTAACTGGCTACAATAAATGGTATTGCTTTGCTTTGCTTTACCAAAAAATAGTATTGCTATTACTGTACTACTGTATTCAGAGTAATAATGGCCATGATTACTAGTTACTATGCACTGTACATGGTATATGAGTATCTGTGCATGTCACAGAAGCTGTTTACTGTATACTTTAAGCATGCACAGTCAAAAGCTCTGCAGTTGTTGAAAATGCATGAACACTCACTTCAAACATGCCCTTCAGCTGAGATTATCTTTTGCCTTGATCCATTTATCTAAGAACAACTAACCTTTCTAACCACATTAATTCTATTTGAATATGTGTTGTGCTACTACCATGTGTTAATGGTGAATCATCAGTTAATTAGTCACATTTAAATTCAAATGTGTGTTGGCTGCTTGAAGAGGGATTCAGAACTTGGCATCCATCCTTTTAAAAATAGCCCACCAGAGAGACAGGCCATAGGATATAATTATATTCTTCTATAGTGAAATTCTGTGCTGGATGACCTGTAGACACTGTAGAGATAGAGATCTGGTCAGCACAGTGTCAGTACTATTGCAGGGGGGTGGGAGAAGAAGAGGGAAGGTCAGAAAGCACTCTATTCAAAACGAGATGTCTGTGGTGGGTGTGTTTGCATGTTTTGATTGAAGGACCAGATTATTAAGTGAAGTGATTTTTTTTTAGAAAACAGTTTCTGAATTCATGCATAAATTTGACCTGAAATATAATCAGGTCTTCTTTTAAGCACTTAAGCTTTATAGATGGGATTCAAATAATCAAATAGCAAAACATAGTTTTACCATTTCTAAAGAATCTGACCTGAACTAATCTACTGTGAGGGGGGTGATTAACAGAGGTACTTAATGTCCTCATTTGTTTATCTCTCAATGAGTGGTTTTCAAGTTAATATCAAGGACAATAGTGAAAAACATTACAGGAAATCACATATAAGCCATAGGGTAACATGAAATAGATGTCACTCTTCCACTGAGTTCTCAATTTTCATCAGTCTTACATCAGGCAAACATTGAACAAGAACAGTATACATGGCACTAGAGTAAAAGGAAGCCACTTACCATCTGAAGGTTCCTGAAATCCCTGTAGATAATCCTGTAGATAAGCCAGAGGCCTACTGGAAGAATATACTGTGGACATATTAATCCAATATGGAACTTTGTGGTTTAAATTAATAGTATTATTTTTAGCTAACACAAGACACGGCTTTCTGAATATCTTGTCCCAGCAATTGCCCTCAAACTTTGTGGTGACATGCCCTAAGCCTGTTGAGGCACATGTTGTTCTCCTGGAACTGCCTACTGTATGTTGTTATCTTCATTACACAGATGCAAGTGCAGGAATAAGGAACAGAAACCAAAGCAAAATCCACATGGCAGAACATACTGTAACAACTAGGAGCAAGGCTGCAAAACACAAAGACCGGAGGACAAGACTGTAGACCAGTAAACACCCTGTAACATCAACAGGAGCTAGCCAAAGATAATGTGAAAAACAGAAACTTAAATAAGGTAACTTAACTAATCATTAAACTCAGAATAGGTGAGCACAGTGAACAGAGGAAATAAAGGAAGAATGGTTCAACTTACATTTGCAGAGATAATCTAACAGGGAAATGTCCCAAATACGTATCTGTTACAATATACAACACTCATGTCTATAAACTTTTACATTTACAGTTTACAATTGTTTGCAGTTACACAAAAATGGAGCCCTCAGTCTACTGTGAAAACATCAATTTTAAGTAACCTGTGTAAGGTGATGAATTTAAAGACTATCCTTGCAACACTGTGTAATAAATGGTAATACACCCTAGACAGAATCCTTTAAACCACATCACAGTTGCTCATTTATGCCAGGGGCAATTTAGAGTAATTAATCAACCTACCAACCTACTTTGGGAGGTGGGAGAATACCCAAGATCTTTGAGGACTGGCAGAACATAAGTGAAGCTCAGCACCAGGACAATGAAGTTATGACACATTTTAGTTCAGGTTTAGGTTTTGGCTTTGTTTAGATAAATTGCAAGTAACACATTTCTGTCTTCCATTCTCTTCCTGATTCCAGAACAAAGTGCTTGACATTGATGGGGTCAAGGTCAAACTGCAGGTGAGGTCTATTTCTCTTTTCTGTGTACTATTCATGTCCACATAATACAATATTTAGGAAACTGTACTTGGAATTTTTACCCAATAAAACGAGTGAGAGAGCTTGTTTTTGTTGCCCTATTCCCAATGACCCAGTGCATTCATGTTCCTCTGTGACTACCTCAGTTAAATATTTTTGTGTGCCATTCTCATTAAAGACATCTTTTTATTTAAAGTCAATTAGATATGCTGATTTTTAGACAAAACTTTAATAGGGCTTAGGAATGTGTTCAAGTTAATCTTGTGCTGACTATTAAACTCAATATCTTATTTTTTGTATGATGTTCTTTCCCGCTTTTTATCTCCAATTTTCATGCAAGTAGTATGAGTTTCTGTGATTCTTTTTTTGTTTTGCCATCTAATTTAAACCTGGCATTATGTAGGTCATCCTGAACAGCTTTAATTAGACTGTTGTTAGAGGATTTTGCCTTCAGATATGTTAATTTGGGCTAAGTGTTCCCCTGATGTAAAATGCCATTTCTCATTAAAGCTGTGGTACTGGTCTGTGTTGTGTTAAACATCTATTTGTTACGTTATGAGATATATATATATATATATATATATATATATATATATATATATATATATATATATATATATATATATATATATACATACATACACAGTCCTGCTCACCATTATTGGCACCCCTTCATGTTTTGCATAACTGAGTGAATGTCTTCAGAAATAAATGGAAATGTACCAAATTTATATCAGCAGGATCTTTTAATTGGAGGTCCAAAGTAATTTAACAAAGACAATTGTTATTTCAACATAGATATTGTAATTCCAAGGGAAAAAACAGAAAACCAGCATGTGCACTAATATTGGCACCCCTCCTTAATATTTGGTTGCACACCCTTTGGCAGCGATGACAGCCTCCAAACGTTTCTTATATCCATCTATAAGCTTCTTGCACTTCTCGGGTGATATTTTCTCCCACACTTCCGTTGCAATATGCTCAAGCTCTTGAACAATACTTTTCAAGAACACTACTTTTGGAGGTGTGCTTTGGGTCTTTATCTTGCTGGAGGACCCATGATCTTCGCCTCAAACCAAGTTTCCTTACACTAGAAGACATTTACACAAGACATTTCGCTCTAGAATTGCTTGATAATCTTCTGATTTCATGATGCCTGTGATACGGTCAAGGCCTCCAGTACCAGATGCAGCAAAGCAGCCCCACAGCATTATGGATCCTACACCATGCTTGACTGTTGGTATGGTGTTCTTTTCCTTAAAGGCTTTATTGCGCCATTTGTAAACATACTGTTTGTGTGCATTATCAAAAAGCTCCACTTTTGTTTCATCTGTCCTTAAAACATTGTCCCAGAAGGCTTGACGTTTGTCCAGGTTCTCTCTCACGAAGATCAATCGTTTCTTTTTATGTCTTTTCTTCAGCAATGGGGTCTTCCTTGGCCTCCGCCCATACAGCCCCGCTTTGTTTAGTGTGCGGCGTATAGTACTTATTGAAACAATTACACCAGACTGCTCCAGGTTGGTCTTCAGGTCTTTAGATGTTTGACATGGTGTTTTTTCCACCATTCGCACTAATCTTTGAAGACTTCTGTCATCAATTTTTCTCTTCCCCCTCACGTCCAGGGAGATTCTTGACAGTTCCATGCCTGGAAAACTTCTTAATAACATTATGCACCATTGAAACAAGGATACCAAGGTCTTTGGAGATGGCCTTATACCCTTTGGAGGTCTTGTGCTGGCAAATAATATCATTTCTGGTGTCCTCAGACAGCTCCTTTGTCTTTACCATTGTCACACATGAAGAGGGAATAACAGGTGGCTTTTTCTGTGTTTTCCTCATAATGTTTATCTTTTTAAATGTTCTTTATCATTTGGTGTTCTATATCAAACACAAGCTATCTGTAGTAATATGTTGTTTCACTTGATAAATTTCCTTCAGTAGATATTCCACAATATGTACATAAACTTCATGGGTGCCAATAATGGTGAGCAGGACTGTCTATATATATACACATATATATCGTCGCTGTCGGGCAGAATCCTCGTATCTCCAAAACCATTATTTTTCAGGAAATTAAAAAAACGCTGTATTTTTTTGAGTTATTAAACATTGTATCGTTAAAGTTGTTATTATACCTTATATTGCTATCATATACTGTTGTGTACCAACATTAACACATAATTTTCCCAAAGTCACGTTTTATCGGAGATACAAGTTTTATGATTTGTGAGCAGGGAGATACGAGATTATGCTGTCATTGATAAGAACGGTACAGACACAGACGACGCTGCTGCCAGCTGTGTTTAATAAAGTCTGCGGTCACGTTAAGCCTTTTGAAAAGAGACAAGTCTTCAATGGTTAACAAAAGCTAATGACTGTAACTACATACATGTTCCTAAACTCTATTTTAAAGGTTTAAGAGCTATAAGTGATGCAATACAAAACACGATAAACTGATTAGGCTGTCTAATAGGTGGAAATTAGTCGAATCTGCTCGCAAACTTACCTTCGTGGCTCACGGGTTTCTTTCTGCACAGAAGCATTACAGCTATCGATTCTTAACAAAACAGGCCTACTCAAATGTATCTAACCTAACTATTTTCACTTGTTAGTGTCCAAAAAACAGTGTTTTACATGCACAGTGCAAAGAGAGGCATTGTCTATACAGTAAGTAGGCTGACTTTAAGCCAGCTTGCTTAAAGTGATGAGCATGACGGCAAAGGCAGCTACTTGTTGAACATAACAGTTTGCCTTGACATTGTAAGATACAATCCTATCTTATCTGCAATGCATAGGGTTTAGTCCGCATTGCAGTGGATTGTCTTGCGCTAAATTCCTGTCCTCAGATGAGCACCAGAACTAGCGGGTTTCAAGATTTTTTTTTCTTTGAGCTCCACGAAAATCACTTTAGATATCACTTTAAGACATGTTGATTCGTTGCGACTCTTAATCTTGAGGAGAAATATGCCGCGAAGCTCTCCCGCGGAGTGAAGAAGAGGTGGAGTTACGAGGTTTCTCAGACAGTTGAAGTGTCCAATGGAGTTAAGAGATTTGCGCTCAAGCTATTTTCAAGACTTTAGTATATAACTATACAAGTATAATAACTTGTAAAAATAACAGACCCACGTGGGGACTGACCAATAGCATCGATATGTGAAAATTGACAAAATTTGGACATACGAGGTTTCCGGCCGACAGCGACGATATATATATCCGTATCTTGTGACATAAAATCAGTGAATTAGTGGATAAACTGATAATGCACATGCAACTCATTAATATATATATATATATATATATATATTTATATATATATATATATATATATATATATATATATACAGTATTAATGACTTGCATGTGCATTATCGAGAGTGTGTGTGTGTGCCCCTGCGATTGGTTGGCACTCCGTCCAAGGTGTATCCTGCCTTGATGCCCGATGACGCCTGAGATAGGCACAGGCTCCCTGTGACGCGAGATAGTTCAGATAAGCGGTAGAAAATGAATGAATGAATGAATGAATGTGCATTATCAGTTTATCCACTGATTCATTGATTTTATGTCACAAGGTACGGAACACCACGGAGTTAATGCACCATTCCACCTACATAAGCAATATTTACCACAAAATTATCTTTATATGGAAGCCATAGATATATATTGTTGAAATTGAATCAAAGGATATCTGACAGATGTGAACATGGGAAAACCTGTATATATGCAAAAATCATGTCTCTGAAACCTTGGAAGATTTTTATTATGAAAAGAAATATCTGTTATTTTTGACAGAACTGATCACCGCTGAGAAAATCAGGCTTTATGCAGGTGTCTTTCCACAGGGTGAATAAATTATAGTGGTAAAAAAAGGCTAGTGTATACAAAGGGTTCAAATTATTAGTGATAAGAGTCGGAACATCAGTATTAATTATAGAGAGACAGATGCACCAGTCATCCTTAACGAAACAGTTTGCATTTATTTTAGAATGCCTCTGTTGCTTTTAAGCTTTTCCCTTCCCCCAACCAACCTCAAGCTCTCTTTTGACATTACAATTACCTTGTGAGTTGCCGTTTAAGGAGAAGGGGCAGTGCTAATACCTCTGGTCATAAAGCTAATTTCAGCGCCAGAAAAATGTAAACAGAGGCATACATTAATTAATGAAGAACTAATGCCTGGCACTGTTATAAGTCACTTTTTCTGGGGAATCACTGCAAAAATAAGCACAAAAAAAGTAGCTTTAATTTTCAAGGGAACTTCAAAGTTGGCTTGCCGCTAAGGAAAACCCCAAAGGAACCGGTGTAGGAAGCATGTGTGAACACATGGCAAGTTTCAAGGTAATGTAGCAGTGTGCATTAGCAAGACCATTAAAAGTCATCTCTATCATGTATCCAGACATCCTTTAGCAGCTTGTTTGTAGTGATGTGAATTGAAACAACATAGAAAAATTAGCCAAAATGGAAAGCAAACACTTTAAAAGATGTATGCTGCCGGTCTTTATGTCATTTGTTTGGGAGAGGAACACTCCATCGAGATCTGGTTGTGTGCACTGTCAGAGTTTTTCGGAAGATGCGTATAAGATGGGATCCTTTTTTTTTCTCTCCCCTGACTCAGAAGCCCATGGTTTTTGGACTCAGATTTTGGATTCAGAAGCACGCTCTGTGATTTCTTCCAAACCAAACAAAGACTTAACGCTCTTGCATGTAGTGGCACATGCTGTGGTTAAGCTGAGTTTAGATTGGGCTGATGAGCAAGATCCTCTCTAAGCTTGATGATCACTTTCTGATGTCAGGCCATATTCAACGTCTGTGCCACAACCTTTGCTTCTTCCAAAATTTTCACACTCCACCTCCAGGGCCTATTCAGCCACACTGTCAGTACTGTCATCAACAGGTACCAGGAGGCACCAGTATTATTATAATAATAATAAAATGAAATAAATGAATACCTAATTAATTAAAAAATATTAATTTAAAATTTAAAATATATCTCTAAAATCTATACCTTGCGATATACAAGAGCTGGGTTTCCCATCATAGCGATGGGGAGCTTAGCAGCACACTCATAGTCTTAGCTGGGGAGAGATGATCTGAAGACATTTATCTCCCTGAGAAATGCTGCCAAATAAAATACCTGACACCCAAGGGCTTAGGTCTTTGGGAGCAGTCCTCCTTAGGGCAAGTCTGGATATACCTCATCACTATGTCTCTGACCACCCAATGCTCTCCTGTGTGGTTCATCCGTCCTGGAATCGCACTTCATAGAGGGAATCAGGTTTTAACATCTGGTTATTTTTAGTACTCAAGAAGGACAGGAAGTCTGCCCCTTCTAGATCTGCATGCCTTGCTGTGACTGTGAGGACAGTCATGTGAAAAAATTAGGAAACCTCATGAAAGCCTGCATTTTCTTTTTTAAATAGTTGAACATGGGCATTTTATATTCATTTGAAAAAGTCCTTTCTTTGGTTTTATTTGTTAAGTAATATTGCTGGAATATTTCAATATTGTTAAAATGATCTGTAAAATGTAATTTTTGAAAAATCTAATTTATTGTGGTGGGAAAAGTAAGGACACCCCTACATTTATTTGTACTTAAAATCAATAAAATTACCTACAGGTGTATTACATCAGGTGCAAATTATTAGAACATTGTTAAAGAGCATTTTGAAAGAGGCTTGCCTTATTTAAACCTCAGATATTTAGTTTAGTTTGCTCTTAATTGGTGAAGTGAGATGTATCACTATGGTGAGATCCAAAGAGCTCTCTGAGGCTTTCAGAAAGAGGATTGTTGATGCTTTTGAGTCTGGTAAGGGATATAAAAAGATCTCAGACGAATTTTCTTTTTTAGCCATTCCACTGTTTGAAACTGATTTGCAAGTGGAGAACATTTAAAACAACTGCCAACATGACCAGATCAGGCCTTCCAAGCAAATTCACACCAAGAGGAGCCTGCAAGATGCTTAAAGATGTCTTCAAAACCTTAAAATATCATCACGAGTCCTACAGCAAGCTTTTGCTACAGTTGATGTAAAAAAAAAAGTGCATAAATCTATACTCAGAAAGAGACTACACGACGTTATCATGAAAGGTGTGCAAGAAGGAAACTTTTGGTGTCTAAGGAAAAACATGAAGACAAGACTGAAGCAGGACCTGGCCAGCTCATCATAATAGAATCCACTAATCCACTACAATGTATCAGAAGATGCTTGAGAAACACATGAGACCATCTGTCAGAAAATTTAAGCTGAAGTGGAACTGGACCTTTCAACATGCAAAAAACATACCAGTAAATCCACCATTGGCTGAAAAGTAAAAAACAGTGAATTCTGGAATGGCCAAGTCAAAGCACAGATCTAAATCCTATTGAGATCCTGTGGGGTAATTTGAAATGGGCTGTGCATGCAATAAAGCCCTCAAATATCATACAGCTAAATGAATTTGGCATTGAAGAGTGGGAAAAACTTTCTTCTTTGCTCCTACTTTTAATTGAATACCACCAAGGCAATTGGCAATTTCTGAACAAGTGGATTATTCCTATTTTCCCATTTACATGTTCATTGACAAATTCATTGACAACAGCAAATTATTACATTCTGCCTATGATCCCACATAGTCCCCATAAAAGAGCATGTAAAGTTGCCCTATGTTCTGTTACCGTTGTGTAGAGGAGTTGAGGATATGGATTTAATAGACCAAGTATAACATTCCAAACTTTTTTACTAGTCAATTTTATTGTTAAACCTGCACCATCAGATGAATGTGAATTATTGCACATTTTGGTTGATGGTGAATTTTTGACTAGAACTAATGGAACAGACATGAGGCCCATAGTTTTTGTTGGTAGGTCATAGCTTATTTTATAATTTAAATTCAGAACAGGATAACATGTTGTTCTGTTAGGCCCCATGAAGCTGGATGATGGACAATCACTAACATGGAAAAGGCATGGCAGGAACAGAATGTGAGACATTCTTTACTATTTAGCCTCCTAGAATCAGACTTTTGGCTTTATAAAACTAGGAAAGAAGAGGGGTTGGCAGCTGAGGCAAATGTATTAGCATTAGCATCATTAGCTGAGTATATTTTAGGAGTACAGTTCAGCAGCAGGGAGTATGCCGCAAACTATTACTAAATCTGCCTTATTGAAACTGAAGCTGAATTTTCCACTTGGCACAGCTGACTGAGTGCCACACATCTCATGAAATAACTATGGAAGTAAGTGACTTGGGTATCACACTATATGTCAATTTCATTATTTCATAACTATTAAACATGAGACAGAACAGAACAGGGCATAGAAGCCTTTATTATCACCAGATATACATTATAGCACAGTGGAATTCTTTTCTTCACATACCACAACTGAGGAGGTTGGGGTCAGAGTGCAGGGGCAGCTATGATACAGCGCCCCTGGAGCAGGGAGGGAGCAGGGAGGGTTGAGCACCTTGCTCAAGGGCCCTGCAGTGGCAGGTTGGCTGTGCTGGGCCTTGAACCCCGATCTTCCGATCAACAACCCAGAACCTTAACCAGTTGAGCCACCACTGCCCCCAATAATAGTGTAATAGTTATTTCATAATTATTAAACCTGACATGTATTCTCCAATATAGAGGCATTTTTAATGGTGCCCTACTTGTAAAATTATATAGCCTGCTGGCTCACAAAGCAGATCCTGTATAGGCAGCCCAAAAATAATTACTATTGCATACATCAAAATGCTGGAATGTAAAACAATTAAATGATTTATATCTGATCAGGGTATGACCAAGCTTTCAGAGCACAAAGCACTAAAAGTGTAAATACTTTTCAGCATGTTATCAGAACAAACATAATCACTTACAGTTCAACATAAATGGCAACACCAATGCCAACTGAAGTGAAAGGCCTATTGATAAGGCAGGAAAGATATGTAGTGCAGTTTAATCTGTTTAAGCTTGGTCATTCAGTGAATTGGTGTGGCTCAATCATTAAAACCTTCAGCATCAGCAGTTCTTTTTTTTGTAAGGTTAGAATCCCTTGCCATAGGATTACCTCCCAAAGAGCTTTTTGTGACATTTTAAAAAGGTAATGTATGAAAGACAGATAACAATTGAATTTCTGTATATATACTTTTTGTCTTTTCAGATCTGGGATACTGCAGGGCAGGAGCGCTTTCGAAGTGTTACACATGCCTACTACCGTGATGCCCATGGTGAGTCTCAACACCCACATACATAATTCCCTTTTACTGAAGAAGGTATTTGTATTGGCAAAAGTAAACTTCATTTGTGGTTGGTCGTGTACTTGCCCTACAGTAATGGTAATTAGGGGTGAGTCTAGCAGGATATGAGTCTTCTGTATGAATTTATATGTATATGAACTTTTTTTGTCTTCCAATTCTATATGAAATATAAGATATGGCTGCAATCCTTCTGTCAAAGTCAAATCCTCCTGTCAAATCTTGCAGCAACACTGAACCACAGAGGACAAACGAAAGATTAAAGTCCATCAGAAAGACACCAGATAAAAGGCTGGGCCATATTCTAGTACTGTATGTGCACAAATCTGTTTCTGGACATATTTTATTATTCCTTTGGCCAAATGGTTTTGTGAAGAGATGGAAGAGATGGACGTCTGATGGAGAGATGGAAGTCTGTTTCATAACTGTTGTGGTCTGTAGGAAAAAGCTGTACCCTGTTGTAGTTTTTTGTACTTGAGGTACTACCAAATAGCACCTGCACCTTTTGATCGAAGTAGGGGTGACAGATCATAAAAAAAGATTACTCAGGTATTGTGGCACAAGACCATTAAGTGCTTTATAAGTTAGTAATAGTATTTTATAATCAATGCAAAATTTGACTGAGAGATAAATGCATGAACTAGTGTTTCTGTGTCATGTAATGACATCATATTTCTTATCTTTATTTCTGAGATGAAAGAAGGCTACCCATGTGACATTATTTATGTGAGCTTCAAATGAAAGACTGGTATCAATAATCACACCAAGATCTGTTACTGCTGCACATGATGTAATAGTGCATCTAGTGTTACTCTGTGTTACGCTGTAATCAGAAAGCTTACTTCTGGCTGCCTGTGGTCCTAGTAAAAGCACTTCTGTCTTGTCAGAGTTAAGCAGAAGAAAGTTAGTAAGCATCCACTGTCTTATGTTCATTTTTAAAATCTTCAGTCTTATTAAGCTGATGACTCACACCTGACTTAGCTGAAACGTATAGCTGCGTGTCATCAGTATAACAGTGGAAGCTAATACCATGTTAATGAATAATTGCACCAAGGGGTATGATACTGTATATAAGGAGAAAAGCAATGAGCCTAAAACAGAACCTTGCGGAACACCAAACATTACCTTAGTTTGTTTAGCGTAGTGACCATTTAGATCTACGAACTGATAGTGATCAGTCAAAAGAGACCTGAGCCAGGAGAGGGCTTTCCCTTTTACACTAATGTTCTAGCCTATCAAGTAAAAATGCATAGTCAATATTATCAGAAGCTGCACTAAGGTCAGGCAACACCAGCAAAGAGACACAACCCTGATCAGAGGCCAGTAACAGGTCATTTACAACTTTAACCAGTTCTGTCTCTGTGCTATGATGAGGCCTAAATACAGAATGATACATTTCATGAATATTATTCCTATGTATGTATGAGCATAACTGCTGTGCTACAACCTATTCTAGGATCTTGGAGACAAAGGGGAGGTTTGAAATTGGCCTATAGTTGGACAGCTGGCTTGGGTCAAGGTCAGGTTTTATAATCAAAGGTTTGATAACCACTAGTTTAAAAGATTTTAACATAGCCAGTGCTAAATGAAGAATTACATATTTTTATATTTTTAGAATGGGAGATATTTTCCATGCAAGGACATAACCTGGTGGTATCACGTGAAATACAAAACCTTTACAAGACCACCACTCAAGTATGCAGTGTTTATACATTTTGTTTAAATTCCCATTCATTGAGCCGCTTTCTAGAGCGTCGCTGCTGCTGCGACTTAAACTGTGTTTGTGTACCAGCTCACGTCTTAAATCCCCACATATTTTTCTCTCTCTCTCCCTCTCTCTAATAATTTAATTATTTATTTATCCATTTATTCATTTATTATTTGCAAAAAAAAAAAAAAAATTATACATTTTGCAAAATGACCATGAAAATACTGTACCAGCAGAGACTTTTGCTGTAAAACATATATTTGGGTTAAGCTCCAGTAGTTACTGCTAGGAATACAGGACTTTCTGTCCTCAGAGAGGTATATTTTTATTAGATATAAACTGTATCTAGGAGAACAATAAAGTTTTCTACACCCATTCTGGGTGTATAGAAATTTAGAAAATATGTACATATAGCCTAGAAAATGTACTGCCTTCATTAATGATTGTTTCATAAAAAATAACATTTAAATCTTAAATTACTTACCTGCACAGAAGTCATGCAGTGAAAAATCCTAATGTTACTATACTGAATTAAATTTGAAACAAAAACAATTTACATTACTGTGGCTAGTTCTTTGATTTGCTAGCTTGTTAATTCAAATACCAGGTGCAAACACAGCAAATCACATGTGGCCATATTATCACATATATTTAACTAATATTTGAACACCAACTAACACTAGAAGAACAAGAAATAGTCAAACCTGGAACCATGGAACCACACAAGAACATAAGCTGCATATGAAAAAGTGCTAGACAAAGGATGTAAAAAATGACAGAACTTAAACTTAGTGTTCATTAGATGTTAACTTGACATCTCAGGTGTGTGTGATTGTGATGTGCAGTGGCAAAAATGCTTTTTGTTTTTATCAATGCTAACAGATGACAAAGAGATTTTATATGTGCAGCCTCATATTTCCCAGGGAAATTGGACATGGTTAATGCTAACATCTTTCCTCGGAAATGGGAAAAAGTAAAAGCAATATGGACAATTTGTTTGCATTTCTTTTATTTTAAATAATTATCAAGCTTCGTGTTAGTTCTGGCAGGCCACGTCGTCAAGCGTGCATCAGCTGTTAATCAGTTGTCCACGACGCGCACCAATCCGGTTACGACATCCATATTACCCGACCATTTAAATTCCCATTCATTGAGCCGCTTTCTAGAGCGTCGCTGCTGCTGCGACTTAAACTGTGTTCGTGTACCAGCTCACGTCTTAAATCCCCACATATTTTTCTCTCTCTCTCCCTCTCTCTAATAATTTAATTATTTATTTATCCATTTATTCATTTATTATTTGCAAAAAAAAAAAATAAAAAAATCTATGCATGATCAATGGTTCTGTTATAGGGGGGTCTATTCTATTTTCAGTTGCTGCTCTCCCCGCTCGGTCCTTGCATGCGCACGGACGGGCGCGTGGATTCCTGCCCAGAACAGAACCATACCGCCAACACTAACTGTATGCATATCATCTAATAAATTCTCATTTGACAAAGTGGTCCTGACAGAAATAGCACATTTCACTCACTTACTCACTTTCAACTTTCACACAACAGTATCTGTAATACATTCATTACTAATTTTATTAAATATCCATAATAGCATTGAATTGTTTATAATATCCACAATATGACAGTGGTGGTATAAATCTACTTGCTTCATTAATTAGTGATTAATTGTATAGGTGTATTTGATGAAGAATGTGATTGTAACCCAGGAGTGAGGAGGCTGCTGGGGTTTTAAATATAGCAACTGTCACACAGAGCCTCCCTGCTTACATGTTAATTGAGATAACAGTCTGTGGAAAAAAACAGTGACTTTACTTGAATGGGTACAAAAGTAACAGTGCTATGCTGCTGGTGAATTCACTGATATGCTAATTCCAAAAAAATCCCATCCATATATGCCATATGAATTCTGAGCAATAATTGTGCAGGTCTGACCACCACAAACCTTTTGCAGATATTGCGAACAGCTTGCTAGGTTTTGGTCAACTGCAGTGGTTGACTACTATGTGACAGTGGATTTCTGTTCCATATATTACTTATATAGATTTCCTCTCATTTACAATCAACAGCTGTGGAACAGCTCTCTCTTCAATACTCACAGTACAGTACAAATATTTTCACATCAGAAAGTCAGACAGCCTTAGGAGAACACCAGAGAAGGAAAAACTAACACAATGTGAAATCTGTGGAAGTACCAGGTGGACAAGGGGTTAAAATGGTAGTGTACTATTTTATATTTTCTGGCTAGGAGAGAGAGTGGAACAGTTTATAAAACAAAACATTGTACACTGTAGACGAATGCCTACGAAGAACAGTAATACAAATTCTGTTTCATAAAATATAACAACTTGCTGTGTTAGTCTTGCTTTTAATTTTAGTCCTTCACGCTGTTTTCTTTGTTTTCTGAGTGCCCTGATATTTAGAATATGATGAATCAGATGTATTTTCTGTTGTAAATTGTTGTTCATGCTATCATTCACTATTAATATGTACTGAGTATATGTGTCTGTTTATGATTGAAAACATTGATTCATCTATAAAATTTAACGTCTGGATAAGGAACCAATTCTTTTACCATTTGACTTGTGTAGCTTGGCAGACTTACAAATCAATAAATCTCTTAAAATGAAGGCTTTCAGGAAACACATAAAAAAACAGGCTCCTACATAAATGTATGTCTTTTGCTTGACAGTTCACATAAAAAGATTCACTGTTATTGGGAAATGCACCCCAGACTGACTGATTCAAGAGCGTGGACACTGTGAAATAGGAGATCAGTTATTTCCTCTCAGAAATAGACAGAAAACAGATATCTGTACCATGATCTCCCACTCATTGTATTTTAATGAAAAGACTGTGGTTGACCCTCTGGACTTTTCCAGCTTCAGGCAAGAATCTGAACTACTCATGCATACACATGCACAGGAACATGAGTGCAGAAATTAATACAGGTGCAGAAAATACAATCAGAAGTAGTTCTATTATTTCTTCTCATGTCTCATACTGTAAATGTTCTCATGACCCATCATTTTCTTCTCACAGCAACAACACTACTATTAAGACACAGATTAGATTTAAAAACAGTACAAACCCTCATGTACATAAACAAAGGTGCACATAGACGGACAGATAGACGGACGGACGGACGGACGGACGGACGGACAGGTAGGTAGGTAGGTAGGTAGGTAGGTAGGTAGATAGATAGATAGATAGATAGATAGATAGATAGATAGATAGATAGATAGATAGATAGATAGATAGATAGATAGATAGATAGATAGATTATAACTTACCTTTTTTCTTTGTCTATTCTTTTTCCTAGCCCTGCTGCTGCTGTATGATGTCACCAACAAAGCATCATTCGACAACATTCGGGTAAGAATGTTACCGAATGCATTTGTTCCTTCCTAAACACTTCCTAAAAGTATGTAAAATTAATCAATGAAGTAATTCGGTCATTTAAAGTAATAGCTTTATCCTAATGTAGGTTGTTGTGGTTATTGAATCCCAGAAACACTGGGCATTTGTGAAAATATCAAGAACTTTAGATGAAGATTGCTGGTGAAAGTTTTCGAGATGCTTCTTGGGTCTTGTCTAAAGTGTCAAATATAATACAATAAAATAATTTAACGGTCAAATGTAATCCAAAAGTGATTAGACTTTATTGTGTGCATTATTTATTCATTATTAAAATGATCTTCTTGGCAACTGAGAATTGATTACAAAACGTTTAGCTTTACCTGTTAGCTCAAAACTGTGGTGTAATGTCATATTCTTGTGATTGTCAGGTACTTTTGTCATTATCAGTGGCATTTTGAAACAATATCTGAATATTTTTAAGATAGATTACAAGATCCATGAGGATTATTTTTACTTCTCTAAACAAACAATTGGATATTTCTACTCAATAACTGTTTTCCTAGTAGTCACTACACATTTAGTACTGTTTTCCCCACAGTCATCAATCCCAGTCAGATTCAAGACACCTTTTCCCACTTTTATGGGCTTCTGGCAGTCTCTCATTATACAGAATGTTGAGACTGTGCAGTTGACTTTCACACAATAATAGATGCTTTCCCTCAAGAAATGTCAAGGTTGGTGATTCTATTAACAGTGGCCAAGAATTTGAAGAATTAGCAAAAGTTAGCAAAAGCAGATGCAGTTGCAAATAGTGCTTTCATTGGAAACAGACACAAAAAACAAAGACAGTCAAAAGAAAAAAGGTCAGGCAATCAGTAAACAGCAAGCAAGAAAAAACAAATCACAAAACCAAGAACGAGAGCCAAGTTAAAAGCCAGGATAATTATAGCAACAGATAGATCAGGCACACCAGGATAAAGGCATGCTGAATGATAATTTGCTTTGTGTTGTAATTTGTTTGTTTGTGTGTGTGTGTGTGTGTGTGTGTGTGTGTGTGTGTGTGTGTGTGTGTGTGTGTGTGTGTGTGTGTGTGTGTGTGTGTGTGTGTGTGTGATCCTGTGATTTGCTGTATGTTTGGTTGTTTGCTTATATGCTGTATGGCCAAATGTTTTTGGACACCTCATCATCTTAGCAGGATTTTTTTTATGCTGTAGCATTATGTAGGATTCCAAAGGCACAATCAGTATTTGTAATGTGTAGTCACCATAGGAACCATAATGCACAACAAAGAGAGTTTTAGGACAACTCTGACCATGGGATAAATCCTCTCATCCCATGAGAACTTCATTTTGGCCATTAGACAAGACCAAATGGTAAAAAGATAAGTAGAGAAGATTTATCTAAAAAGATAAATAAGACCTTTTGATTTTCTTCCCCAAAGAGTCCAAAAAGTTCAGTCTGTTTTTACCACAATTCTCGACTTCCACAAGATTATTCATATTCCAACAGACTAAATCAGAACACTTTATATAATCTAGGGACAATGCCTTAATTGCAATTCTCACCTATTCTCAATTCTCACCGTGCCCCTCTATTAACAACAAACAAAATATATCTTGTTTGATATGTCTGTGTTCCTTGAATTAATTTCCTGACAGATTAGGAAATTTCTGTAGAATGTCACTTTATGCATCTTTTAATACTGCTTCCTCATCAGCCAAATACTGCTTCCTTCTTCATCATCTGAATTTTTTATTTAACTGAAGAGCTGCTCAGTCATCTTTATTTGGTGAACTCTGTCCTTCTAATTGATTACTAATCCACTGGATTGTGTCTTCATCAATAGCCTCCTAGACCATATAAAGGTTTATGATGGGGTTTTCAGACTTTTTATCCCATGTTATTTTATCACACGACCAATTAATGAATCTTGGTGACCTTTTGGTGATATTCATGTGTGCTGCTCAGGAAAACCTTTGGTTACCGTGTTTAGGCTTGTCTGTGATTCTTTTGGTCTTGTTCGGCATATAAATGAGACTACACATGCTCTTGGACATACCATAGACCGTATTATGTCTTACAGACTTTCAATCAACTGTATTAATATTGAGGATGCCAGTTTCTCAAACCACAAGTCTATTGTATTTAATGCCATTTTATGTAGTAATGTATGTACTGTTAGAACCTTAGGCCATTATTATCGCTGAATTAATCCTTTAACTGCTAAGAATTTTATTGATGGGTATCAGAGAAATGCTGTTACAATGTCAATTTTGAATGCTGCTCAAGTTCTTAAGTCCTGGTGAAATAATTTCACTTTTCAGTTCTTCATGCTCATCCATTTTAGAATCAATGGCACCTCTTAAGTGAATTTTTAGAGTGCAGTAAAATTCTGTTCAGCACTATAACTTCCATTATTAAGCCCAATATCTCATGTAAAATTGAATCATCAAGGAGTTTTAATGAAGTTTTTTAATGATAAACTAAAACCATACACTCCTCTTTCTCTCATTATCAGCCTTTCATTATGCCTCACTATCCACTCACAACATTAACTCTAAACCACTTTTGTGCAGTATCTTTCTGAGAGCTGAGGAACATGATAATGCAGATGAAGCTTACAATTTCCCCTCATGTTGTTGTTCCTTCTGGTCTTGTCATAGCTGGTGCTGATACAATGGGCCCTAGGATAGCTGTAATTATAAATATCTCTTCAGCCACCAGCATTGTTCCTGAATGCCTGAAGCATGAGTGTGGCCAGCCACTGCTCAGAACACCTAATCTCAAGGAATTCCCTCATTAATTACCATCCCATTTCCAAACTGCCATTTGTTTAAAAAATAACGGAGAAGGTTGTTCGGTTACAATTGCTCTTATTTCTGAAGTTGGTGAATATACCTGAAACATTTCAGACAGGTTTTAAGACAGGCTTCACCAGTAATTAAGGTTATCTCACTCCATACCTCAAACCATATGTAAATATGTGTTAACTTTGATTCTGATTTTGATTCTGTTACTACCAGTTAAGAATCATTTCCAGACTTTAAACTATTCTGAATTTCAATGACTTTATATACACCTTTATTACTTCTTGTCTGGATTATTGTACTTCCCCAATCCTCAATAACACGTCTGCAGATGTTCCAGAAATCAGCCGCAAGGCTGTTAACTGGGACCAAAACACACGATCATAAAACTCCAGTTTTGTCCTTTCTTCACTGGTTCCCAGTTCACTAATCACTAAGACAGGCACCTGCTTACATAAAAGACCTAATTTGTCAGAGAAGGTGGATGTCTCAACAGATAAAAGTACAGACCCACACCCACGTGCAGAAAGGGTAGGAGGGCTCCACCACCACAGGAGCAAAATAAATAAATAAATAAACAATGTCCACACAAAAAAAATTTTAAAAATAAAAATTGCCTGCAACTTCCTCCGTGGGCAAGACGTGAGGTGGCATCCCCCACAGGAACAGGTGTGAAGCGATGTTGCAGGGCACCAAAGAAAATCAAAAAAAGAAACAGAGCTGGTGACATCCTCTGCGGACAAGATGTGCGGCGGCGTCCTCCACGGGAAAACAGGAAGTGAAGCAACGGCTGCTCGTCACCTATGGAATCTGAAATTTAGACAAATGCTCCTTCTGTTTCAGTTTTTAAATCTAAGCTAAAAATTCCAGTCTAAAATCTGTCTACCAGATTCACCATTCTGATTGGACTCTCAAGACGCCACTCAAAAGCTGTCAAGACACACTGAAACACCATTGTTGGGAAAGCACTCTAAATAGTGACACAACAAGGGAAACCCCATCTAGAGCCTTGTGCTCAAAGCAAGGTACATGAATACATGATTGGTCATGGTTGGTGTAGAAGAACTCAAGTGACCTGCATACAGCCCTGAATCCATTACCATTGAATAAACACATTTGGGATGAAATCAGTACCTAACCTTACTAATGTTCTTGGGGCTGAATAGGCAAACCCACAGCCAAGTTGCAAAATCTGGTGGAAAGATTTTCAAGAAGATTGGAGGTACATTATAATAGGTGACTAAATTTAGAATGGAAAATTAAACTAACATATGGAAGTGATGGTCAGGTCAAACCTTCGCTCTATGAGAAGCTGGCAGGTTGTTCACTTTTCAGATTTTCTTTAGTCTTTGCAAAGCATAACTTACCCTAATGTTCTCCTTTAATTATTAAAAGGCTCTTCTTCTCAATAAGCACAATCCCGTCATCTTGTTGCTCTGGTGTTATTAGTGAGATTATTTTTAACATGAGAAATGTGCAGTTTACTATTTAATTGCTTTTGAACTTTAGCTTTGCTTATTTTCTTTTAGCACAGCTCCTTAATTTTTCCATTTGTTTATGTGGAACAAAGTAATTATACAGCTTAATTTGGGGATTTTTATTTTATTACAGTCCTCTTGCTTGTGCAATGCCACTGAAAGGTTCAATCAAAAATTCATCTACAAGGATACTCAGTGAATAATGTTACATCCTATATCAGTCAATAACACAGGCTCTGTTTCTCATTACAAATTCAAGACCTTAGCCAGCTAATGAACTACAGACCGCATCACATTACCGGGACAATCTTCAGTTCTTTATGTATCTTGTTCCAGTATTGTCAGTAACAATGCATAGATTTTTGTTTTCAGTGACTTTATCAGCGACGCGGGGGTAAAAACGGACCCAAATGCAGGACAGCTTAACAGAAACGGGATTTAATAACTTAAAAAAACACGAAACAGGACACAGACAAAACCAGGCATAAAGACAAGAGGATTCGGCGCTGCACAATGCAACGCGGCTCAACTAAATACAAATAATCAATAAACATGAGGGACAGGTGTGCAGAGGCGGGGCGGAAAAGCCAAGGGCGGGGCAGACACGTGAACATGAAACATAAACAAAAGGCACATGGCCAAAGTCCAGGCAGAGACCTGACAGAACCCCCCCCTCAAGGCGCGGCTCCCGATGCGCCAAACCGTCCTGACAGTCCCGACGGGTCCAGGAGGGGGGAGCAAGGCACACGGTGAGGCAGGTGGGGGACGCAAGGCACACGGCGGCGCAGCCAGAGTGGCCGAGCGACGTCCACAGCCGAACAGGAGGGCCGAGCGACGTCCACAGCCGAACAGGAGGGCCGAGCGACGTCCACAGCCGAACAGGAGGGCCGAGCGACGTCCACAGCCGAACAGGAGGGCCGAGCGACGTCCACAGCCGAACAGGAGGGCCGAGCGACGTCCACAGCCGAACAGGAGGGCCGAGCGACGTCCACAGCCGAACAGGAGGGCCGAGCGACGTCCACAGCTGAACAGGAGGGCCGAGCGATGTCCATAGCCGAACAGGAGGGCCGAGCGACATCCACAGCCGAACAGGATGGCCGACCACAACCCCCGACGCACCACGGTCAAACCCACCACTCAGAACCAGGAAAGGGGGGGAGGGAGGGCGGAGAAAAAACAAAACCCACCACAGAACAGAAAAAAAAAATCCAGGGGGTAAAACACGGGCCTGCAAAACCCCCCGCGGACAGGAAGTGGGGCGGCGTCCTCCACAGAAACCGGATGTGAAGCGGTTAGACCGGACAGATGCGGGGCAATGTCACAGGACACCGAAAAAAACAAAACAAAACTCGGGCTGGTGACACGGCCCGCAACCAGGAAGTGAGGCGGCGCCCCCCGTGGAAAAGCCGGAAGCGGAGCGGCGTCCCCCACCGGAAAAATGCGGACCGATGTCACCAAAACCCGCAAAGTCCAGGGGAAAAAAAAATAATGCTCCCGAGCGGCCGGTCCAAGCTTCAGCTGTCCTGCTGGGTCCTGGTCTGGCGGAATCCTTCTATCAGCGACGCGGGGGTAAAAACGGACCCAAATGCAGGACAGCTTAACAGAAACGGGATTTAATAACTTAAAAAAACACGAAACAGGACACAGACAAAACCAGACATAAAGACAAGAGGATTCCGCGCTGCACAATGCAACGCGGCTCAACTAAATACAAATAATCAATAAACATGAGGGACAGGTGTGCAGAGGCGGGGCGGAAAAGACAAGGGCGGGGCAGACACGTGAACATGAAACATAAACAAAAGGCACATGGCCAAAGTCCAGGCAGAGACCTGACAGACTTTCTGGTTTTGAATTAATACTATACAGTTTATGGGTTTACCCTAGCCTAGTGCAGTCACTGTGTCGTTCACTCTGAATTTGCATCAACCTTGGGATTGTCTGTTCTGAATAACCCTGCATTTGCATTTTAGCCCTGTGTGATCTCTTAGCTGGCTCACTAGCTTTGCTTGTAGTGTGCTATTCACACAGCTATTAATCAGACTTTTGCTTTACTGATAACAAATACATCTCTACATAACCTCCTTCTCAATAGGTGCATGCATGAATAATCAATAAATAATTGACAACACAGTCAGGAAGACTGTGTTAAATTACATTGAAATCACAAATAAAGACATTAATCCAAAAATGTGGAAAGAGGGGACGGCTTTTTAAATAGTAAGCTATTTTCATTTCTTTCAAAGGGGAACTAGGAAAAAAGAGAAAATGTCATTAAAAAGACTGACTGAATAATTTTCAGTGAGCTAAAAAATGTTATGTAAATGCTGAAATATTTTATTTGCAATATAACCCAGAATTGAGGGAGTAGTGGCTCAGCCATAAGGATTCTGCCATTCAAGACATGATCAAAACCACAACAATGGCACCACTAAGCTGCTACTGTTGGGCCCTTAAGCAAGGGACTTAACACTGCCTGCTTTTTTACTTCTTATGAAAGGGAAAATGCGGGTACAGCAACAAAAGTGGAGACTGTCCAGGAAGAGGAGAGGCAACCCTAAATCTTATTCATCTTATACAAAAGATTCAGATAAAAATTCTGTTATCACAACAACACTAATAATGCATGTTAAAGTAGAGGATATAAAATATATGCTACCAGAAGCTTTTACTTTAATGTAGTCAACAACTTCAAAGGAAAGATTCAAAGCATCCTCCCACACTTCAAAAACCATGTCACACCCTTGAAGGATTGTTGTGGCACTAGAGACACATGGTTAAAAATGTTGTGAGCAAAAGAATCTCAACAGCATATTAAACAAACTAAGGCAGATACTAAGAACCATAGTAGCATTAACTTCATTAACATTTTTTAATCATTATGTGTTTACCAGGATTAATGTCATTGAGGCATTATAAAGGAGGATTTTGTTAGCTGGTCAAGCTACCCTGTTAACAACAGAGATTATGTGTTCTTCTCAAAATAGAGGGAGGAGTTAAAGTGTTGGTTGATGGTTGATTTTGGAATGCTCTTTTGCATCACTAATGGTTGTCGAAAAGACCAGTCACCCTTATACATCACAGCATTTTCATTCATTCAATTTCTACCGCTTATCCGAACTACCTCAGGTCACAGGGAGCCTGTGCCTATCTCAGGCATCGAGGCAGGATACACCCTGGATGGAGTGCCAACTCATCGCAGGGCACACACACACTCTCATTTACTCACGCAATCACACACTACGGACAATTTTCCAGAGATGCAAATCAACCTACCATGCATGTCTTTGGACCGGGAGAGGAAACCGGAGTACCCGGAGGAAACCCCCGAGGCACGGGGAGAACATGCAAACTCCACACACACAAGGCGGAGGCGGGAATCGAACCCCCAACCCTGGAGGTGTGAGGCGAACATGCTAACCACTAAGCCACCGTGCCCCCCTCATAGCATTTTGTACATGGTAATTAAGATTAACTTATGATGATTCTCTCTCTCAGACACGCACTTTCCCACTCATATTCTGTTTAATTCTAACCTGTTTAATTAGCCGCATAAACACTCACATTGCTTAAAAGAACTTTCATTCTTTTAACAAACAGCAAAGTATTTGCTCGGTATATGCTCAATGTCTGACATTACCAAGCCTAATTTCCATGGTTCTGATTTCTTGGTTTTTGTCTATAGTTTTTTCCTCCTGTTTACCTGTGTTTTTGCCACTGCCTTTAATTTTCTGTGTGCTGATTGCCATTGCCTGATGTACTGGATTGTTTGCTTGCACTTTGGTTAAAGATCATTCAACTGCATTTGCATCCAATTGATGCAAAAGTTTCAAGACAATGCAAGACTAAAACTTGATTTTGTTATCATGCCTACACTATGGAGGAAATATAAATCACTAAGGACACCCCTGCAATATCTGAGTGATTGGATATACTGTAATACTATACAGTATTATGGTTTTATTGATTCTTCTCTACACTGTAGAATGTAAATTTTAAATTGATAGTTTTTTAAACATTATTCCTTACTGCTAATAGACTAAGTGACACAGCATCTCACTCCCTCCTCAGGGAGTCAGGGTACATAGAAAACCTGGTTTAGTTCCCATTCAAAAGAATTAAAAAAAATTCAAATATCCAAGAGAAATCAAAGGACCAATCTCTTGTTCTGCTTCCGCCAACTGCGAACCCCACGATCAAAGCTGTCATGCCATCTCTGCAGATAAGGGACCTGAACCACGAGGCACAGATGCTTTGCTAAGAAATACAGCCAAGCAGGATCAGAGCTTACACAGAGGAAACCTCTCATGCAGCCGGCTCTTTCGAGAGCTGAACGGGCATGATTCTCTCCCAAACAATGCAAAGATGGGGCATGGATGCACACACCTCTTAAAATGCTTGCTCGCTTTAATGTCTTTTTTTTTTATAGCACTTTTTAAATATTCTTTTTTCTCTAGTCTATACATACAGGACAATTATTTGACACAAACATACACAAAACACTTCCTGAAGACAAAAAAGATGGATTAATGTGACATAGATGCCCTTATACGGACTCGTTGGCATCCATTACCTTCGTCACATGTTCATTACGAGCCATTATATTGTGATATTGTGAGGCCTTGATGCAACGTCTCCTTCCTAACGTCTAATTAACACAAAAACACCCAGTAATAAACAAAGGAAGGGCATGGTTCCAAAATAGTGGTAGTCTTGTATTTAGGAGCAGTGGTGGACCTAGACCATATGGCAAATGGTAGAATTGGGATGTGGAAACATGACGGACCTGGGGTCTCATTTATAAAACTGTGCGTAGGATCCCTACTAAAAGTTTACGTACGCCCAAAAGCCAAAAATGGCGTACGGCAAAAAAAATTCCAATTTATAAAACCGTGCGTACGCACTCCTCTAAGCAATGTTCCCTTTATAAATCACAGATCACCCGCAGATGTGCGTACGTGAACCAGCCTCAAATCCCGCCCTGTACACGCCCATTTTTAACCATAGTCAATGCAAATCACTGCGCGGGCACGAGAGTGGACCTCGTTATAATGAGTTTCCTCTGCGCTCTGTGGGTTTAAAAATGGGTTGAGGAGTCAGCGTCTCAGGGGGTAGCCACTGTCGCCTACAGGTTATAATTATATTAAAAGCAACATTGTTATAATTATATTAAAAACAAAATTGTTACACTTTCTACTTTTTAATATTGTTAAACTCACCAAGAAGCCAGCCATCACATACTGCATTTAGTCTGTTCCCTACACTGTTATGTGTCAAGATAAAGTAATCATGTGTTGAACCAGGCCAGCGTGCCACAATGTTTGTGAGGGTCATGTTGGAGTCACATATGATTTGCACATTAATAGAATGCACATGCTTTCTATTAACATAAGCAAATTCATTTTCAGATGGTGCCCTTATAGCAACATGAGCGCAGTCAATTGCGCCGATTACATTTGGGAAACCAGACATGAAACATCGGCCTGTTCTCGCACAGTGTAGGGGAACCTGATGTATCGACTACCCATATTAAGTATACCATTCAAAACGACAGATATTATGACACTCAGGGACGGCTGTAATATACCAGACCTATAGGATGAGATGATAGATTCCAATAGAATTATTTCATATACAAAAAGGTCTTAGACACAAAGTTGTGGATTACTTATAGTTTTTTTATATAAATAATTTACCTGTCTGCCAATTCCCGCTGGAAACAGCCGGTTGCCAAGAACCCCAGAGTGGTGAGGACTTGTACTTGGACTGGGATGGCATGGTTCCGGCGTGTTGCCCTCTATAATACTGGACCTAATTCAACACATAGATCTAAGAGCACAGCTCTAGGGAATCTAAATCGGCTTATTAGGAAATCATCATGGTCCCCGAAAACTCGTTCTCTCCTTATTCTTCCATTGGCGTAATCCTCCAACAGTGCCATCATGAAGCATTACATACCCAGGTCACCGGAGGATTTATAGGTTTCTAGCAATTAGACTGATCGTTAACACCTTGACAAAATCACAGAATTAATTTGTAGGCGAAAATTTAAGACATAAATGTTATAGTACGTTATATATACATACGTCTTCATGACGGTTTTGTAATGAACACCGTAATAGTTAGTAGCGACGATGAGTGATGAATGATGAGTAGCGATTGTGCTTCATTACTGTATTTGCAGACTTTGACATTTTATGATATATGTACATTAAGGAAAATATTTCGTTTTTATACTGTGCCCCTGCAGTTCTCTAATAAAAGGGTATTTCATGCTATTCTGTATCACATGTAGTCGCGCCATCTCCTCCTGCGCTCCCGTTGTGGACAATGTGACTGTAAGGCAGCGCTGATTATTCATTCATTCATTCATCTTCTACCGCTTATCCGAACTACTCGGGTCACGGGGAGCCTGTGCTTATCCTCAGGCAGGATACACCCTGGATGGAGTAGCGCTGATTATTATTTTATTTTTAATACATTTTGAATTACGTTTGGATTTTACTAGATGTATATAGCCTAAAACAATCGGCACAAATAACACTGTTGGATTTAATCTTCATGATAATGTGGATATAACGTATGAAATGGAGTGAAAATTAAATGTCATTAATTCTTATAATCGTTCTTCTCACATGTATTTTCTACAATCTAACTTCAGTTCACGACCTCACCATCTGTGTCGCCAATTCCCTTTGTCTCCAGAATGTGCGTACGCACGTCTCAAAGTTTGCTTAAAGGTGCGCACATTTTCCCGTCAAGTTTGTTTTTTATAGATCACAACCTTTGCGCGAAAACTGGCGTACACACGTTTCCAGCCCCGTTTTGTGCGTACGCACGCTTTATAAATGAGACCCCTGGGCAGTTGAGCAGTAGGTCCTGGTGCAATTGTGGACATAGACCATGGTGCCCTGGAGGACCTGGGCTATGAATCGTTTGCAGACCTGGGCAGTGGAGCAGAAGGTCCAACGCAGTGGGTGGGATGAGATTATGGAGCACTGGAGGACCTGGCCTATGAAGCATTTGCAGACCTGTGCAATGAAGCAGAAGGTCCTGGTGCAGTGGTGGAACTATATTGTGAAGCAGTTGCTGAACAGCTGACCAAGGCAAAGCAAAAGGTTCATGAATGACCTCTGTGGTCACAGTATTGCATACGTTAGAGTCTGGAACAGCCTCCGTGGTTGCATCATGACAGGCGTAAAACTCAAGAATGACCTCCATGGTCGTATCATAGCATGCGGGAAACTCAGGAACGACCTTTAAGGTTGTATCATGACAGGCGTAAAACTCAAGAATGACCTCCATGGTCGTATCATGGCAGACGGGAATCTCAGAATCGAATCCTTGTTTTTAAGTAGCCTTTGAGATAGACTCTTGAGCTGATGAACAATATGTGGCCCAAAGGCACCAAATATCAACAACATGAAATGTAGTGATCAATAATGCCTCCTTTCTACCAGAAAGAACCCGGTGCTGGTTCAGAGCTAGTGCTGGTGCTGGTTCGAATTTGGTTCCACTGGCGAACCTTCTAAGAACCGGTTGGCTTTTCCATGGGCTAGAGAGCCATCACAGAGCCAAGTCTTAAGTCTCATCTTTCCAAGCAACGTTAGCGCAGCAGCAGCAAACACAAACACAACATCAACAATGGCAGATGTTGCTTTACTCTTAATGCTCATGGCTTTGCGTACCTACATTGGCATCCAAACATGGCGAATCCAATGTGTATGTACAGCTCGGTGTAATTTGTATAAACGGAGGTTGCAATTCAAGAATAACAGAAACTACGTAACATTATTTCATCATTAACACAGAAAAAAGTTAGCCATGTGTGATAATTGATCATATTGCGGTAAAGTAAAAGTGTATTAACATTGGTATACTTAAAGTACATTATCAAAGGCACTAACAGTAACCCCGACCCCAGCCCCTGACACAAGTGGTTCTTAAGTCTAGACCAGCTAGAACTTTTCCTGGTTCAGAGCCGGTGCTTTGGGTGTCGAAAAAGAAAGAACTGGTTTTAAATTAGGCTCTGGCTCCGAACCAGCACTCAAACTGCCTTGGTGGGAAAGGGACATAAGACTACCTCTTGGCTTGTGACAACTAGAGGGATACATACTGACACAAAATGAAACAGGTGTTGGTTTATCAGGCATGACATGAGCAGGCATGATGTGAGCAGGTTTTAGATTAGTGCCAAGTTCCTCCTCCACAACACCCACAGTGAAATCAGATCCACTCAACTTCAAAGCAAACTCTATGTATTGTTGTACTGTATATGTCTATGTAATGCTAGCAGGTGCAGGTGGTCACACTATATGCTACTTTTGATATTACTTGATATCAGTTCCCTTTTCATTCATCACACACACAATATATTTTCAAGCTTATTATATTTGTAGAAATGATAGCTTGTGGGACATTTAAGGCAGCCTAATTAGTGTTCAACTCTTTGCACCGGTGCCAGTCATTCATTCATTCATTCATCTTCTACCGCTTATCCGAACTACCTCGGGTCACGGGGAGCCTGTGCCTATCTCAGGCGTCATTGGGCATCAAGGCAGGATACACCCTGGACGGAGTGCCAACCCATCGCAGGGCACACACACACTCATTCTCTCACGCAATCACACACTAGGGACAATTTTCCAGAGATGCCAGTCAACCTACCATGCATGTCTTTGGACCGGGGGAGGAAACCGGAGTACCCGGAGGAAACCCCCGAGGCACGGGGAGAACATGCAAACTCCACACACACAAGGTGGAGGCGGGAATCGTACCCCGACCCTGGAAGTGTGAGGTGAACGTGCTAACCACTAAGCCACCGTGCCCCCCCCCGGTGCCAGTCAATATGGACAAAATGAAAATAAATTAGAATTAGTATATATCAAAGTTATTATATAGCAATAAGTCAGCCTGGAGGCAGTTTTCATATTGCAAGTTTCATACAATGAAGTCACAATTACTTGTGAGACTATATTTCCACTGACTGATATGAGTTTAATGCTTTTAATGCTCCTGAGCTCTAGCTCTTGCTCCTATCTTTGTGTTCAGTTACATCTTTCACTGCTATAGCTGAAACACCCTAGCAGTTGTTGGATGATTTATTTTCTGGCACTTGGATCACAGGTCATTTCTTTAATTGGGCTGAAATTTATCTCACTTGTAAGTCCCCTTTGATAAAACCATCTTTCAGTTTAAGTATAAGGCAGCATAAGTGCCACAGTAGATTTTTGCTGTGATAAATAGTGCAGTGCAGTGGCAGATTAAAGGAAGTAGATAGATCTTGTAGCGTCATGTATTTCAGAGGTCACTTGTCACTGTGACAGATTGCTGCTGTATTGATGTCTTGAGGCTAGAAGAATTCAATTATGTTTGAGTGTCAATCCATGACAAAATCGTATCAATCAGGTTCATTTATCATACAGAATGTCATTCTCTATTATTCTGACTATATTGTAATCACAGTTCAGAACATGTGTACATGCCATACTTAATTTGCTGTTTTTTAATCTAATTTTTTTTAGGTTTTTATCATATGAATAATAAAACAGCTTCTGTAACTTCTTCACAACCAATGGAATGAATACCTCATGCAATCAACATTGAGCTGGAAATCCTACTGGCTCAGAATTTGTGAAATTGTTTACATAAATCAACAATTAATGTAAAAAAATTGTGTAATGTCACTATGATAGCAGGAAATTATATGCTAATTTCATACATAATTCAGATTCATCTTTACATTTGTTATTCATCATTACATTCATTTGCTTTACATTCATCTTTACATTGTTAATAATCACATATTGTCGTTAACAGTCTGGGTATCTAGTGGATTTTCTTTTCTCGTCTTTTGAAGGACTACGGTAGTCAGTAACCACTCATCTCAAATATTTTTCATTATTTACAAACTACTGTATATACCTCACAAATTACTAGGATATCCTAAGTCTCCTGATACTGGACTGTTTTATTTACAACATGCAGAATTTCAGGTGTAAGTTTATATAGTAGTGCAGAAGATTCATATAGTGCACATTGTGGAAATCACCCCAAAATTCAAATTTATTCATTATCCAAATATGATCCTTTAATATAAAATATTACAATTTTAATTAAACATTTTCTATGTTGTGGCAGACATTCAGGTGACATACACCATACATGCAGGTGCATCTCAATAAATTGGAATGTTGTGGAAAAGTTTATTTATTTCAGTAATTCAACTCAAATTGTGAAACTCGTGTATTATATAAGTCCAGTACACACAGACTGAAGTAGTTTAAGTCTTTGTTTCTTTTAATTGTGATGATATTGGCTCACATTTAACAAACTATTAGAATACCTCATAAGACCAATAAAAAACACATTTTTAGTGAATTGTTGGCCTTCTGGAAAGTATTCATTTACTGTATATGTACTCAATACTTGGTAGGGGCTGCTTTTGATTTAATTACTGCCTGAATTCGGCATGGCGTGGAGGTGATCAGTCTGTGGCACTGCTGGGGTGGTACGGAAGCCCAGGTTTCTTTGACAGTGGCCTTCAGCTCATTTGTATTTTTTGGTCTCATGTTCCTCTTGACAATAGCCCATAGATTCTCTATGGATTTCAGGTCTAGTGAGTTTGCTGACCAGTCAATCGCACCAACACCATGGTCATTTAACCAACTTTTGGTGCTTTTGGCAGTGTGGGCAGGTGCCAAATCCTGCTGGAAAATGAAATCAGCATCTTTAAAAAGCTGGTCAGCAGATGGAAGCATGAAGTGCTCTAAAATTTCTTGGTAAACGGGTGCAGGGTTTTCAAAAAACACAGTGGACCAACACCAGCAGATGACATTGCATCCCAAATCATCACAGACTGTGGAAACCTAACACTGGACTTCAAATAACTTGGGCTCTGAACTTCTCCACCCTTCCTCCAGACTCTAGGACCTTGGTTTCCAAATAAAATACAAAACTTGCTCTCATCTGAAAATAGGACTTTGGACCATTGGGTAACAGTCCAGTTCTTCTTCTCCTTAGCCCAGCTAAGACAACTCTGAAGTTGTCTCTGGTTCAGGAGTGGCTTAAAAAGAGGAATATGACAACTGTCGCCAAATTCTGTAGCTAATTAGCATGTCACCATATTCTAATTTTTTGAGATTAGTGTGTTTTTGTTACATGTGAGCCAAAATCATCACAATTAAAAGTACCAAAGACTTATACTTCAGTCTGTGTGTACTGAATTTATATAATACATGAGTTTCACTATTTGAGCTGAATTACTGAAATAAATGAACTTTTCCATGACATTCTAATTTATTGAGATGCACCTGTACGTTTTGAGCTGGGTGTACTGGAGCACATATAAACTGCATATAAACATTTCAAAAGACATTTTAGATTATTATCAGCTCCATAACATCTGGTTATGTACCAACTGCATTCAAGACAAAAAGGGTTATTCCCATCCTGAATATTCCCACTCTGGATAGCTCAGATATCACCAACTCCATTTCACTTTAATTTCTAAAATTCTCAAATGCACCATCTACAAAACTGTTGCTCTGTTTCACACTGAAAAACCTCCAGGAACCTAGCCAATAATGGCTTCAAACGGTACATTCTACAGAAATTGGCTTTGTTGCCATCACTGAGAAGCTCCATTCTATTAGCTAACTGTCATCAGTCCTCAGCACTTGTCCTCTTGTCCTTGACACTCAACCGATTTTCTAGTGCTGCTTGATTGAGTCCACCATTTCTCAAGAATTCTTTTCCATGGGAACGAGGAAAGTATGCATCAAGGCTCTTTACTGTTTGCACCTAGGTCATGGAATGACATAACATACATACCTGATGTCTATAAAGACGTGATTTAACAATGTTGTGGTCAAAGACCTCAAGAGGTTTGCAGAGAGCCTGATCTTAACCACACTGAACACCTTTGGGATGAACTGGAATGCAGAGTGCATTCGAGGCCTTCTTGCCCAAAATTAGTGCCAATTCATAAAGTAACTCTTTGCAACCGTGATTAGTTTGTAAAAATCCACACCAAGCCTTGAGGCCACATTGCAATCCACCACTGTCAGCCAAAAATCTGAGAAATCTGAGACTATTATGGGTTCTTAGACAAGAAGTCCACTGAGACATTATCTGTGATGATTAAACATTATTGCAAGTGAATTCTGACTCATTTAATTGGTCCACACTTCAGTGAGATTGATGTAAACTGGCCAGAATGGGAAAAATTAATAGTGGCAGAACCATAAATAAATAAATAAATAAATAAATAAATAAATAAAAGAATATACTGCTTTCCATTTGAGTTTTATTTGCAGTTAGGGTTGTACATTTATTAAACATAATTGTGAGAAATTATTTATTAATATCAACCTGGATTTTTATGTTCAATGCACTGTTTAATTAAACAACAGTAAATATCTCTTACATTATATAATGACATAAGTTTCAAGTTAATATGAATCATATATTTCAATATAAATATAGATATTTAATACAGTAATACAACTGTTGGGAGCAGTGCTGATACAGTTGAACCAGATATTGCTTTGCGAAAACTGATTTTAGGCAGCCTAATGCTGATAAGGCTTTAATGAACATAAAAATACAGGCCTACTAATTTCTCTTGCAACATATAGGCTTGTGGCTTATAATAACTAAATACATTGTTAAACTAAATGTGGAAAAAAGGCTTAATATCATTTTGTGCTGAGTTCATGGAACCCTTAAAAGTGTGAATGAACACAAAGTAAAAGCCCTGGGGTCTCATTTATAAAGCGTGCGTACGCACAAAACGGGGCTGGAAACGTGCGTACGCCAGTTTTCGCGCAAAGGTTGTGATCTATAAAAAACAAACTTGACGGGAAAATGTGCGCACCTTTAAGCAAACTTTGAGACGTACGTACGCACATTCTGGAGACAAAGGGAATTGGCGACACAGATGGCGAGGTCGTGAACTGAAGTTAGATTGTAGAAAATACATGTGAAAAGAACGATTATAAGAATTAATGACATTTAATTTTCACTCCATTTCATACGTTATATCCACATTATCATGAAGATTAAATCCAAGTGTTATTTGTGCCGATTGTTTTAGGCTATATAAATCTAGTAAAATCCAAAACGTAATTCAAAATGTATTAAAAATAAAATAATAATAATAATTAATCAGCACTACTCCGTCCAGGGTGTATCCTGCCTTGATGCCCAATGACGCCTGAGGATAGGCACAGGCTCCCCGTGACCCGAGTAGTTCGGATAAGCGGTAGAAGATGAATGAATGAATGAATAATCAGCGCTGCCTTACAGTCACATTGTCCACAACGGGAGTGCAGGAGGATATGGCGCGACTACATGTGAAACAGAATAGCATGAAATACCCTTTTATTAGAGAACTGCAGGGGCACAGTGTAAAAACGAAATATTTTCCTTAATGTACATATATCATAAAATGTCAAAGTCTGCAAATACAGTCATGAAGCACAATCGCTACTCATCATCGGTCCTAACTATTACGGTGTTGATTACAAAACCGTCATGAAGAAGTATGTGTTCACTATAACATTTACATCTTAAATTTTCGCCTACAAATTAATTCTGTGATTTTGTCAATGTGTTAACGATCAGTCTAATTGCTAGAAACATATAAATCCTCCAGTGACCCGGGTATGTAATGCTTCATGATGGCACTGTTGGAGGATTACGCCAATGGCAGAATAAGGATGATTGCATGAATCTTCAATAAGCATGATGATTTCCTGGCCCATTATGATGACTGGCTAATAAGCCGATTTGATTCCCTAGAGCTGTGCTCTTAGATCTATGTGTTGAATTGGGTCCAGTATTAGAGAGGGCAACACGCCGGAACCATGCCATCCCAGTCCAAGTCCCAGGCAACCGGCTGTTTCCAGCGGGTATTGGCAGACAGGTAAATTATTTATATAAAAAAAACTATAAGTAATCCTCAACTTTGTGTCTAAGACCTTTTTGTATATGAAATAATTCTATTGGAATCTATCATCTCACCCTATAGGTCTGGTATATCACAGCCGTCCCTGAGTGCCATAATATCTGTCGTTTTGAATGGTATACTTAATATGGGTAGTTGATACATCAGGTTCCCCTACACTGTGCGAGAACAGGCCGAAATTAAAATGCAATTTGCAGCAATGTCTGGTTTCCCAAATGTAATCGGCGCAATTGACTGCGCTCATGTTGCTATAAGTTCACATCTGAAAATGAATTTGCTTATGTTAATAGAAAGCATGTGCATTCTATTAATGTGCAAATCATATGTGACTCCAACATGACCCTCACAAACATTGTGGCACGCTGGCCTGGTTCAACACATGATTCCTTTATCTTGACGCATAACAGTGTAGGGAACAGACTAAATGCAGTACGTGATGGCTGGCTTCTTGGTGAGTTTAACAATATTAAAAAGTAGAAAGTGTAACAATTTTGTTTTTAATATAATTATAACAATGTTGCTTTTAATATGATTATAACCTGTAGGCGACAGTGGCTACCCCCTGAGACACTGACTCCTCAACCCAATTTTAAACCCGCGGAGCGCAGAGGAAACTGTGCCCACGCAGTGATTTGCATTGACTATTTATGGTTAAAAATGGGCGTGTACAGGGCAGGATTTGAGGCTGGTTCACGTACGCACATCTGTGGGTGATCTGTGATTTATAAAGGGAACATTGCTTACAGGTGTGCGTACGCACGGTTTTATAAATCGGAATTTTTTTTTTGGCGTACGCCATTTTTGGCTTTTGGACGTACGTATACTTTTAGTAGGGATCCTACGCACAGTTTTATAAATGAGACCCCTGGTCTCTTCTTTCAATGCATGCCTTAAACACCCACGAAACAGAAAACAAGATATCACACAACAGACAGAATTGGGAACGATAGTGCCAGCGAGAGAGGAGTCAAAATAGCAATATCTAAAATACTGGTATCTATCCTTAGGCTGTTGAAAAGACTATGTGTGCAATGGTAGGAGGTAGAATGATGGTGTAATTTATGTCAACACCTGAGCAATGGTATCTGCAGTAGAGTCAAGTGGTGGAAACTAGTCCACAAATGGCAAACAATTCAATTTTATATATAGGCCATTTACCATTTTCATTAGCACTGTCTCTGTGCTATAATGAGGCCTAAGTAGTGACTGATACTCTTCATGAATGTTATACCTATGTAGGTAACTACTGTGATACAACTTTTCCTAGGATCTTGGAAATAAAAGCGAGATTTGATATTGTTAGTTGGACAGCAAATAGGGGTCATGGTCACTTCTTTTTGGATCGAGGGTTTAATATCTGATTGATTAAAAGGTTTAGGTACTGTAGGGCTCTTAGAGAGATGGGACACGGAAGAAGAGGCACAGAGATTAGAGCAAACTCTGGGGTGGTATTTAATTTCTTCTCCGATTATTAGTGCAGCAAAAATTCAGGAAAAGGAGAAAAAAATAGTTCCTCCCTTTAGGGGCTCTAGGGGCGTTTGGGCAGAAGTCCAGGCTCCAAACCTAGGCAGCAGGAGGGGGACGGCAGTGCAAAGGTGCAGCAGTCCTTTCCAGGAGCGTAGTGTAGGCTCAGCCGGCTATTTGAAGTCCTAGATCAGCTGGATGTGTCTGTAAAAGAGTATCAAAGAGACAAGCATTATATTGTTAGGTTAGGTACGATCTAGAGATGAGCCGGATACTCAGCTGAAACGAGTATCCGGTACGGATAAAGCACTTCTGCCGAGTACGAGTATTATACGAGTAATACGAGTCAATATCTGTGCTCGGATTGAATGAAAATCATCATTGGGTAGCTGATTGTGTCAGCGTTCTGTGATACGCTAGTCACAGCGCCCCTCCCCTACACACATACAGATGTATTGTTAATAATACGTACTTACTAACCAGTAGAGTTCTGGTAAACGTGGGTTCGTTCAGACGTGGTGCTTTCTTGGTAGAATGCGACTCGTATTGTGTCTCTGCCTGTCGGAGATTTTTTTTCTTTTTTAAACCTTCAGCTGTCTCTAACCAGTAACCAGACACTGAGTGTCTGACACGTTTTTGCTGTATTTCATAAAAACATAAAGGTAGTAAGCTAGTGTTATAAATATTACAAATTAATTATTAAGCTACACACACACACTCACACACACACCTGGTGTGGAAATAAAAAAATAAAAAAGAACCAAAAAAATAAAAAAAAAATGTAAAAAATTCACACTGATCATAAAAAATTAAAAGTTAAAAAAGAAAGTTATGTTGTTCATTACATTTTACTTCATAATTGCACTGCATTGCACTACGTTTTCATTGTTGCAAAACTTGTTCTGTAATATAGTTTGTTTGCTATCGTGATCAAAACCATTGATCTGAAGCTCAATCCTGATGCTGTCCTGTAAATATTTTTCTAATCAGCAATAAATATATCAATTTCTGATCAACCCATATCAATTGCATGCTTAAAATAACATACCGGTTAAAGCCCTGCCCATTTCAAGACAAGCCCAGCCTACTTCCAGGTTAGGCCCCACCCACTCCGAGTACAGATACAGGTACAGATAATTCATATGGTTAACAGATACAGATACAGATAATGCTGTACTCGCTCATCCCTTGTACGATCCCTTTTCACCTCTCTGTAAAAGCCTTTAACCAGATTGAATGGAGTGACTTGTTCTCAGTACTGGAATGGTTTGGCTCTTTAATTTAATAATTGTGACAATTCATTTTTTAACAGCTGTTCGTGTCACATCTGTTCAGCTCATAATTTACAGTATCTTTTGTCTGCTTTAGTGAGGAATGGGGGATGAAATAAATACCAAGGTGTCAGAAAACGGGATGTATTCCCAGATAAAACCCAGACCCAAACTCAGGGATAGCTAAAACACAATTTATTTACATAACAAAACATAACACGGAAAACTGGGGAAAGAAACTTGGGGAAAGAACACAAAAAACTCAAAAACAACAAAACGGAGGACACCAAACAGAGACCACGAAGACAACACAATGACAAGGAATGTGTCAGGGATAAATAGGGGAGACAATTACACACATAAGAAACAGGTGTGCAGAGGCAGGAACAAATTATTATTAAATAACACATAAAATAAAAAACATGGCACAAGATGCAACTGCCAGAACTCACCTAATATTCCAACAGGAAAATGTCCAAACGTGATCCTGACACAAGGTCTCTGAAGATATTTGGGAGAATAGTTTGCAAGTGTCTTTATTCACCTTGGGCTTTATAACAAGATATTCTAGCATACAAGAATAGGCTCAGTAGGTTGGCTAATTTTTGTGTAATGTCACAGGCTCTTCACTGTTCTGACACATAGGTGATGGAATGACATAACATACATAACTGAGTGATTCAAAGAATAAATTCATGAATAATATAATTCATAAACACAGGGTATAAATAGGCAAACGATCAAGAAATAACTTAAAATAAGTGGACAAAATCTGATACCAAACCAGAGACAAGACCAATTGCAGAGACCGAACTAGAACATGAACCTTAACAAACACAATCATACGGTGAAACTACAATGAAAACCTACACTAATCAGCAGACCATGACCTGGCAACCTGCAGAAGGAGCACTTTTTCAGTAAAATCATTATTAGCCCAATCGGAATGCAGAAAATATGATCATTCTCCTTCTACTGACTATTTAAAAATAATGTAGATCTTTTAAGACAAATAAATTAATGACAGTAAAATACTGTAGATGTTACTTTAGTTTATGTGCAGCTGAGTGAGAAAATGTTGAAGCAATAATGCAAATGAAATTCCCTAGAAATTGTCTAGAATTAGAAAAAAAAAAAGGAATTCTGAAATCATTTAGCTGAGGCTAAATCTGTAGCCAATATAAATAAGCAATTATGGAAATAAATTAACAGAGGCTTTAATACAATGGCAGTTATAAACAGACATTTATAGATAGCCTTTCACATACACAACAAATCCAAGGAATTAAAGTGTTGCCATTTGTACATTAACTAAAACCAACTTGAAAATAACTTATTGGCAAAAGTGAATGTACACAACATCTTTTGCTGCTGAATACCATCCCTCCCAGCTAGAGAGTATGGGCAATTATTATTATGCACCTACTGTACATAAATTATGCACCTCTCTTGGCTCCCAGTCATGAATGAATCTACCACATCCCAGTCCATCAAGATTGCTGGCTATTTGAAGTATTCTCATCTCTTAAGCTGGAATAGGAAACATTACTCTAACACTGGTGCTCTGAAATCTCCTGGATCTGGGGCCCTTTCTTTGATAATTTGTCTTTGAAAAATAGTTCAATTTGATGTGTACCCCAGAAGTGTTTGTAGTATAGTATGTTGTGTAGTTCACATCATGATCCGTTGTATATATTTTTAAGTTGTAATTTTTAATGGTAGCCTGTTAAATCTGTATTTCCCTATTGTTAATTACTCATTAGGTTTACCTTAAGTTATTAAGTTATTAAGTTTTATCTCAGTTCAGTAAAGGATTTCAGAAATCCTGTGTAATGACTGAAACGATCCTGGCTTATTTCCATCTATTTTCCTTTAATAATGTTTTATGATTCCTTTGAGACAGGTGAAGCCAGCCGACTGTGCATTGCTCAGCAGCAGGAAAATGTGATTTCTGTCCTTAAAAATCTCTCACAAATGATCTCTCAAAAAGTGGAGTGAGAATGCTATTCCTCAGTTAGATATAATAGATATTTGTGCTCCTCCTTTGGCTCCTGTCCATGGATGGTTCTGACATCATAGGGATTCATGCTCTCCCTATGGTAGTGTGAACACTTTTCTGTTCTTGTTGCTGTTACATCGTTTATTCTTTAGATTCATTTGGGAATATAAAGCTATGGTTTTGCTGAATCAAGGCTTAAACAATAATAACCATCAACCTCTGCATATTTTCTCATTAAACACTCATTTTTCTAGTTTCACCTAGATTTTCACCCAGACGTTCTGGTTCCTCTTTTGTCATGCTTCTGTTGATGCTGTGTTTTGTTTGCTGCAGACAGACAGATTTCAATTAAAGTCAGTTTAATTCAACTTTATTTGCATAGAACTTTTAACAGCGGACATTGTTGCAAGCATCTTTATGGGAATATAAAAACTGTTCCTATGAAATACAAATAAAAACTAACTTTAAAGTTTAATTCATTATTTATTCCTAATCAGCAAACCAGAGGCAACAGTGGTAAGGAAAAACTCCAAGACAAGCTGAGGAAGACACTTTGAGAGGAACCAGACTCAGAAGGGAACCTATCCTCATCTGGATGACACTGGAGAGTGTGTTTATAATGTACTCTATATAGTCAAATGCAATCGTGTAACCAGGAACTTTGGAGCATTTATAAGTATGAGCATCATCATAATTTCTAAATTCATTATAGTTTTAACATAAATTCCTTCCTGCTGATGCCATCAAATGTTCAATGTTAGAGACCAGAGAGCAAAATCAACTGCAGAAATATCACTTCAAAGCCACTGCCATGGTCACCAAGTGGCTCAATCCACAACAGTCACATATATATCCATGTAGTCCATGTGGGGCCATTTTCTGCAGCAGTGGGGGCCTCCAACCAGAATTAGAGTTTAATTCTGCTATCCAGAACTTCTATCATCACTGGTATCTCAGGAGTACCATGTATACCCTGAAAGAGAGAGAGAGAGAGAGAGAGAGAGAGAGAGAGAGAGAGAGAGAGAGAGAGAGAGAGACATTAGGCATGTTTGTGATCATGCAATGGGTTAGGACAATGTACATTGTGTGCACAATGTAAGCAAGGACTCTGTCAATACTTACTATGGGAGTCTAACAAAGGGAAAGCTAGAACGTGACACAGACATGAGGGTTTCCTGGGACAGAAAGCTGTAAGCCACTCCAGCTTAACAAACCTTAATGAATATTTGAGAATTCGGGGTTAGCATCAAAACAAACTAGTTCACTAAACACTCATGACCTCTGAACCCTCCCAATCTGCTGTTTTGCTTCTGTTTTCAGCCTGGAATTAACACTGAGAGTTAGTCCTGAGCACTAATTGGAATGTTGTTCGAGAACTGTGGTGTTTTGTAAGAAACAGCAAAACTACTTCACTACTTTAGGTTTCAACAAATATCCTATACATTTTGATTGAAGCATCATGGCAGATCATAAAAATATAAAAGTTCACTCAGGTACTGTGCTGTGAGACTATTCACTGATTAATAGGTCAGTAGTAGTCAATATGAAATTTAACTAGGAGCCAGTGCAGTGTGTATGAGACAAGAGTGATGTGTTCATATTGTTTTGAATGTCAATTATTGCCTAAAAGGTATTTGATGTATAGATAATAGTCATTTATTGAAGATCAACACAGAGACCCTAAAATGAGTATTTCATTACTTCTGCCTTATTGAGTCAGAACAAAAGCATATATACAAACATTACTTTTCCAAGAAGGAGCAAGAATATGTCAGAATATAAAAGAAAATAAAGGACAGACTCAGGCCTGTAACATCCACAGCAGGCAAGAAGGGAGGTTTTGTCCTCCGCATGAAAACAGGAAGCGAAGCGGTACAGAATTGGAGTGATGTTGCAGGGCACCAAGGAAAGAAAAAAAAAGAAAAAAAAGGCAAGAAAGAGGTAAGGCAACATCCTCCACAAGGAACAGGAAGCAGAACGAAGTCCACAGTAACAAAAGAAAACCAAAATTACAAAAAAGTCAAGAATAATTGCTCCAAAAATCATTAGGTGCCAGGCTTGAGGCTATCCCACTGGGTCTGTGAGTCCTTCTGTAAGAAAACAGGTGCCCCCACAAGAGCAAATGCAGGACCCAAATGCAGGAATAACATGAAAAAAGGGGGATTTATTATGAAAAACAGCAAAACTACATACACTAGGGAAGACTAAGCAACTGAAATAAGAAACCAGAAGACATGGCAAGGACTCAGCAAACAATAAGCACGATATATCAGGTATACAGAGAGAGGGCAATGAGTGAGACACAAGGAACAGATTAAGGACCCATGGCACAAGACATAAACAAAGCCTGCCAAAATGTCCCCCTGGTGTTCAGGCAGAGAATAGTCCAATCCATCCATAACAAACTGGTCTACAGTTTAAAATGATTGTTTGTGAGTACTTGGGAAAATCTTGTAATGGTTTTGTTATTTAGGATTTGTTATTTTGCATTATTTTGCAGTATTATTTGCTCCTGCATGAGTATAATTTATTGACGTTCTGCTTTATTTTTCTCTTTCTTTCTTGTTTATCCAGGCTTGGCTGACAGAAATCCATGAGTATGCTCGGCAAGATGTGGTCTTAATGATACTTGGCAATAAGGTATGAGCATGAATACAGTCAAATTCTATTCAGTAATCAGAGGATATACAGGAAATACTTTTTTTATAAATCCTTTTGTAATGAGGATGCAAGATAGTCCTATACCAGTGATAAAGCATTCAACAAAATTCAAGCAAAAAACAAATAGAAATTTGTAAAGAATAGAAAAAAATCAATAACCTGGTTGTATGAGCAGTCAATCTTTTTGGTTAAAAGTTTGTTTTCTTTGTTTGTTGGAAAATATTCTAATGATATTTTTGCAGGTTAGTCACAGGGGTTTTTTTTGGCCTATTTTCCCAAAATTTATGTCAAATTCTAAAGTCAAATTTTCAAAAAATGTCAACAAAGCTTCAATATTCCAATCAGTCCAAGTGTGCTGCAGCTTCATTTACTGAGAACTATATTGTATTAAACAAGAAAATTGAAAGGCACATTCAGGCAAACGTTATTAGTAGCTATGTAAAGTGTGGGGTATGGATGTTGACAGCGAAAAGTTACGTTTAAATAGGTGTTTATCAGGAAATAAAAGTAAAATTGAGCTGAAATTTTGGTGTTCTAAATCTGTAACTGGATTATAATTTCAATTGGGTAGCTTCAAAACCATGGCTGACTTCAACCAAATGGCTTATGTTCCTGTCTGGAAGAGAGTTGGTTTGAATGTTTCTGCTAAAGAACTGTGTTTTTACAGGCTGACGCCTCTCATGTTAGAACAGTAAGGAGAGAGGAGGGTGAAAGACTCGCTAAGGTGAGCTGTTTACCATTTTTATGATCCAAAACAATCTGAACTGGTAATTTGTTTCTATCTATGATTTGCTATATTATTATTATTATTATTATTATTATTATTATTATTATTAGTAGTAGTAGTAGTAGTAGTAGTAGTAGTAGTAGTAGTAGTATTTGTTTATGTTTGTATGTATATGTTATGTGAAAACCATACATTTTATTTGATGTCTATCTCCATGGCAAGGGGGCCATTCGATTCCCGCCTCCACCTTATGTGTGTGGAGTTTGCATGTTCTCCCCGTGCCTCAGGGGTTTCCTCCGGGTACTCCGGTTTCCTCCCCCGGTCCAAAGACATGCATGGTAGGTTGATTGGCATCTCTGGAAAATTGTCCCTAGTGTGTGATTGCGTGAGTGAATGAGAGTGTGTGTGTGTGCGCCCTGCGATGGGTTGGCACTCCGTCCAGGGTGTATCCTGCCTTGATGCCCGATGACGCCTGAGATAGGCACAGGCTCCCCGTGACCCGAGGTAGTTCGGATAAGCGGTAGAAGATGAGTGAGTGAGTGAGTCTATCTCCATGCACAGTTGCTATGTAAACAGCATTATTAACATATTGTCCTCATCACCTATGAGTGCTCAGGCTCAGATGGCTAGCAGGTTTTCATGTAATGGTGGAGGGTGTGAGGATGGCTAGAAAGAAGAGACATGTGACATATGCATGAGCATGACCCAGTTGTGGGGCTTTTCTTTTATTTCTTTGTTTGACTTGACAATATGAAAATTCTGTATTTGGGCAATATTCAATCTTCTTATTGAAGGTGGCTACACTCATAAATATAGTTCTAAAAACTATTCTGCGTTAAATATTTTTGTGAAGTATTTAGTGTGAAATTAAAATATTTCTTATTTATTTTGTGTGTTTTTACAGTGGCATGATATTACTGTTGCAATGTCCTGTTAAAACAGTATGCATCTTCTGTATAAATATTTACACATTTTATATTTTGGATTTGTGGGTGTGTCTGTGTGTGTACTGTGTGTGTTCACACTCAAGAGTGGCATTGTGTGGTAAGAATTAAGTAAATATATTTACTGCATTTGTGGAACGTACCTTTTTGGGCACAGGGCTGGCACCATCTGTTCTTTTCTTGAGGGCAGCTCCTGGGGAGGAAGAGTATGCATATTTCTGCAAATCCATTGTAGGCATCATTATCTAACGAAAACTGTCATAGGCCAGTGAGCCTATAAGGGAGATGGAGACAACATCAAATTTCCATTCATTTACAAGAATGAATGGTTTTGGCCTCTATAAGAACACACAGTTTTTCGATCTTAATGCATAATAGTGTCTGCTATTGATAAATGATACTGTATTAATTTACCCATGGTCAAAGGAGTTGTGTAGCCGGCCCGAGCTATCCAGAGCATGTACTGTACAGTGAGGGAAAAAATTATTTGATCCCCTGCTGATTTTGTACATTTGCCCACTGACAAACAAATGAGCATTCTATAGTTTTAATGGTAGGTACAGACAGAATAACAACATAAAATACCAAAAAAAACTCCAAAAGGTGAGATCTTGTATGGAGCCTCACACCGAGGGAGATTGACAGTTATATTGTGTTTCTTCCATTTGCAAATAATCACACCAACTGTTGTCACCTTCTCACCAAGCTGAATGTCTACAATCTTGTCCCTGACATCCATGGACAGCTCTTTGGTCTTGGCCATGTTGGAGAGTTTATAATCTGATTGATTGATTGCTTTTGTGGACAGGTTTCTTTTATACAGGTAACAACTGAGATTAATCTCAGATTGTTACCTGTATAAAAGACACCTGGGAGCCAGAAATCTTGCTGATAACTGATACTTATTTCACTCATTAAAATTCAAATCATTTTCTAACTTTTTTGAAATGCATTTTTTATGGATTTTTTTATTGTTATTCTGTCTCTCACTGTTAGAATAAACCTACCATTAAAATTTTAGACTGATCGTTTCATTGTGTGGGCAAATGTACAAAATCACTCACTCACACTCACTCGTTTTCTACCGCTTATCCGAACTACCTCGGGTCACAGGGAGCCTGTGGATGATCTCAGGCATCATCGGGCATCAAGGCAGGATACCCCCTGGATGGAGTGCCAACCCATCGCAGGGCACACACACACTCTCATTCACTCACGCAATCACACACTAAGGACAATTTTCCAGAGATGCCAATCAACCTAATGAAACCGGAGTGCCGGAAACCGGAGTGCCCGGAGGAAACCCCCGAGGCACGGGGAGAACATGCAAACTCCTGCAAACTTTTACTCACATTCGAAAAGTATTACTGTTAATTTATTATCCACATTAGTGACTTTTATTTTGATGTGTTAGGTGATTGAGGAATGTGACAAGGATTGTGTGGAGATATTGTTTCCTTTCTTGAAGTTTTCACAGTCCAGGGAATCATCCTGATGCCATGTGTGTGCAAAGAGATGGCAATCATGTCACAAAATTAATATTTATGTTAAATACAATGGATCTTATTCAGCCAATTCTGCATGGTCAAATTGTATAGTCAACATGTTACCTGTATGCCTCAAAGTCTTCTTAATCAATATCATTAATAATTATTGCAAGTATAGGGGTATTCTACTTTGCATGTAGTTTAAGTTTATAATGAAATTTGGGCATTTGTTGATCTAAAGCTAAAATGTAGGTAATGGGGTTAACTGTCATTTGTACATGTTAACCAGAAGCAAATACTTGGATAATTCTTAGGTCACTTGAATAATAGGTGCATTTGTGCAGACTATTCTAATATGGTCAGATTTTTATTTGGTATTTTTTATTTTAAATTTTAAAACATATATTTTCAACAATTTGGATGATATTGTTGAGTTTTATTTCAACAATAAAACATGCCAGACAAGATTTTGTGGCTTTACAGTGTTTGATCCCATAACTATACAATTGAATACAGATGTTTGCATCGGACTGATTCTAGATAAAATTCTTTCGCTCTTTTGCATCTTTTTTAGTAGTGTCCATGACTCTGCTAACTATTATTTTTAACTGTTTGGGGTTTTTTTGTTTGTTTTTTTTTCCCCCAAAAGAAACAGAGGTTAATCTTACATATGCATGGAGTAGATAGGCAAGGTTTAAAAATAAAGTGAAGATAAAGTGATATGTTTCTTTTAAATAATGCCATTTTATATAACCGATAACTCTCTTGTCATGTGGATGTGTTTGTGTGTAAAAGGAGTTTGGAGTGCCTTTTATGGAGACAAGTGCCCGATCTGGCCTTAATGTAGACCTGGCCTTCACTGCCATAGCAAAGTAAGTAGACCTTTTATGTGCAATTTTAAAGACAATTTAAATAACAATACACATTATAAAATACATTGTGTGGTCTTTGTTAATTATAATGATAACATATGTGACATCAGCGGCTCACTGTGTCTCTGTATCCCTGTATTATGTACTTCCATTTGTCTTCAATATATTTAAGTTCATATCCTGTTTATTAAAAGGTTTTGATAGCCTACTCAGATTTATGCTAGATAATCAAATGTACATTACCTTTATATTTATATTTATTGTGTTGTCTTATCATTGATATTTGAACTTTTTGGTAAAACAAGAGTTTTTACTCATAGGCCTTTTCTACCTACTGTAAACTTACCAGCTAGGATTATTCAATCGTGAGGAATTTTCAGCCTTCCTGCTGTTTATCTCTTCTCATCCTTGCAGAGAGCTGAAGCACAGGTCCATGAAGGATGGGGATGAGCCAAAGTTTAAATTGCATGAATATGTCAATAAGGAAATGAAGACCACTGGCTGCTGCAGGACCTAAAACCACAAGTGGGTGTGTTTGTGTGTACATATGCACATGGTTATCATAAATGTGTTTACATTTGCCCAGCTATGGGAATTTCTTTTGTGTTTGTCTGTGGACATATGGTTCTTATGACTATGTTTAAATTTGTCCACATACATCATGTGTTTGTGTGAATATATGTACACTGAATACATGATAAATGGTAGACAATGAACAGTGTGCAGAATTTTATCAGCTTTGTTAAACCATGTGTGGATTTTTAATTCATTTCGAGCTTGGGAGAGCCTTGAAGGGCTCATGGGTACTATAATTAATTCAAGCTGTTTCTAGAGAAGCACAATTCTGCTCTTTTCTATCTTCAAAAGCACCACATATCCTAATCAGTGCAATGGGAAGAAATGCACCCTTTAGAGAAACAGTCAAGAAATGCCACAAGCACGTACTGTAGGTATAAAATGTTAAATCTTTTTTGTCCACCAAAGTAATTAGGGGCCACATGCTACCACATGCCATTTTATATAGTCATTGAAATTCAAATTAAATACAAACTGGATGAATAATTTAGGAATTGCAGCAGTTTTAACATTTAGCATTTACAAACCCACCCCAGGTAGGAGGTCAAAACAATTAGACAATTGGCTGCTCAGCTGTTTCGGTGCCAGTTAAAAGGTCTAGAGTTGATTTCAAGTGTAGCATTTGCATTTGTAATCTGGTGTTCTTAACTCTCAATATGAAGTTTAAAGAGCTGTCACTGCCAGTGGACTCCATAAGAGAGACCACATTTTGGTTATTAGGTTAATTATTTGGTAAACTGTTAGCAAAAAAGAATGGCCACAGGAATAATGATAAAATTTTAATACCACACAAAATAACTGTAGTGAATGACAGAAGAATTTTAGGTAGGTGTACAGTATATCTGTCCAAATCATCAATCGGGTATCCAGAGTAATCACAGAGGGTTTGAAAAGGGGGGACCATATATAAAAAGTTTTGTTTTCCTACAACATTCACCCAATTTGGAAACTGAAAAAAAAAAAAAATATATATATATATATATATATATATATATATATATATATATATATATATATATATATATATATATGAAAATCCGCATTTCAGCTTTTGAGTGTGAATAAATTATGACAGTCCATGGCAGCTCAAGTTCTCACTGTCATTAGAGCAAAAAGCAGTTCTTGTAAATATTACAATGCTTCTACTTTTTAGTTGTTGTCAAAATAGAATTTGTAATGAAAACAGTTTATGTGTGTATGTGTGTGTTTGGAGAAAGGCATCCAATTGTCAATAAAAGAAACAGCATCATTCCTAATATTTGGCTAAATTAAATTAAATATCTGGAACAAATGGGCTGTTTCAATAAAGATGCTATTAAATGTACATGTCATACTTTCAGTTTTTGCTAAAACATAAACCAGGATTACAGCATGCTAATTCAGTAATATAGTAATTGGTACCAAGATATAAATTAATTATTGGTACCAATACATTTTAAATATGGGTGAAAACCCCAACAATATATGTGATATGTTATAAATAAAGTTTGATGGTTGATATGTGTTGAAGTGTAACCAAGGGAAACATAGCTGTCACACCAGTTTAACATCACAGCCATGCTTGGACACCAGCATTTATTTAAATGGAAAGGGATTTTCTCCAAAGCTCATATTCCAAAGCTTTGAGCTACAATAAGGGTGTTTTTGACAAATTACTGATGTTGTTTTTGACAAATTACTGTAGACAGTGTATATGTTAAAGCTATAATACATGTTTTGTTGCTTTCTGTAGATATTAAAGTGTTTAAAGTTTTTTGATCGCAATGTTTATACCAAATTATTCATTTAATTCAGATTTTCATTTTGTTATATATGTATAATATATTAGTATCATTTAGTTCAGTGTAGTTAAGTGGCAAAAAATCTTCATTACAGCTTTAACAAACCCTTTATTTTGTTCTCTGTCCTTTTTTGAATGGAAATGCTAACAGTTAAAGTTATCTTTGGATAAAAGTTGAAAGCTATATTTTGCAGAATTTGTATTTTGTGTATTTTCATATATACACTGCTAGCAGTTCATGTTCATTTTACATAATTCTTTATATACACATCAGTATATTGAGTGTTACATCTTTTTGATATATTCCAAATCACTTAGAACTACTATTTAGATTAACCTTAAATACTGAGGCAAGAAAATAAATCAGAACGAATTCTTAATTTAAAAGTAAGCTACACAACTGTAAACACGTGTTACTTTTTCATTTTGTAAATCATTCTGTAAATTATTATACAGGGTTTAAAAAACAAATTGTATACCGAAACCAGAAAAAATCCAACATTTATCTTATATTTTATGTACAATTCTATGGAATTTACAGTGCCTATAGAAATTCTATACACCTTTTTGAAATGTATACATTTTGGCTAAACAAACCAAACTCAAGAAGTGAATGTAGTAAAACAATATAGCACCATTCTTTTGGCTACCCTCTTGTGTTAAACTAGTGATATTTATATAATTTCATCTATCCATTCTCTCATAACGGTTTTTAATTCCTCTCTTGTTCTTGCTAGTTTCTTGTCTCTGTCTTTTTTGTCCATGCATACACCGTTTTGATGGTGCCAGCCATTGCATATATTTGCATTAATAGATAAACTATTATAAACTAATTACTAATTTTAACTAATAACTAATGAGTTTCATTAATCATATCGTTAATACTTATCCATATTGTTGCAGACATCAGAGTTCAAGCATCTGATTAGATTAGATCTGTTTAGATTAGATTACTATATTACTGAGAAGATGGTACACCCTGGACAAGATGCCAGTCTATCACAGGGCAGACTATCACATGGCACACACACTACAGAAAATTTAGAGATGCCAATCAGCCTACAATGCATGTTTTTGGACTGGGGAGGAAACCAGAGTACCTGGAGGAATGGAGAGAACATGCAAACTCCACACACATATGGTTGAGGTGGGAATCAACCCCCAAAACCTGGAGGTATGAGGCAAACGTGCTAATCACCAAGCCAGCATGCCCCCCACAGACTGTTATACATGATATATATATATATATATCATGTATAACAGTCAGTGGGGGGCATGCTGGCTTGGTGATTAGCACGTTTGCCTCATACCTCATACCTCCAGGTATATATATATATATATATATATATATCGTAAACTCTATATATATATATATAGTTTACTATATATTTACTAGTATCCACATTAAGATACATTACTGATTCTAACAAGTAAATATAATATAGTAATACATAAAACGGATATAGTAAAACATTTGTTAGACATGGGTGCATAAGAGAAAGTAACCAAAGTGTCATTGTTATTTTTTGCTGTTTTTGTCAGTTCTGTTGAATTTGTAAGTTATTCATTATTACAAAATTGTGGCAATATCAAGAAAACCAAACTGACTGATGTAATGGAAATTTTCACTTTAGAGATGTTCATAAGAACCTGTCCTTCTATTCATCTACATTTCTCATGGCTGGTAGTTATTGTGACTAGAGATTGCAGTTGTTTTTTTTTCCCTAAAACTGCTTCCAGCAGACCTTTCCTGTGAGACCTTAGTTGTTCCCGTGGGATCTTGGTAGGTACAGATTAGCTTGGTCAGAAGATGAGCAGGCGATGCTTCTAAGCCAATGGTTGATGATGTTTTGCTGATGATAAATGGCAAACTCTGGGTCATTTTTCTTATGCACTGGTGTATAACATAGTAGTAAATATACTAGTACCTACTAGTAAATTGGGAACAACTACTCATTGCATCTACTTCTTTTAGGCAATTGTAATGGTAGAACTACTGTACTAATCAGAATCACTGGTAGTTAAGTTGCTCTCATTTTAGCTATCATTGTAAAGGCGACTATCATTTTGGAGAATGTGCCATATTTACTTTCTTTATGAAAAGCTCTTAAACTTGCATTGCTTTTGCACATCAATTGGTGACATTTTTTCTTTGATTGTGGTTCTAAATATTTGTCTTGGGTTATAATCTGAATGGTGCTAGTTATCGTTTTGAAAAAAATGTTTTACCTGTAATAGGAAATTTAGGTCATTTCTGTGGGGTAGGTAGACCTTGTATAGGCACTGTTTAGTGTGAATTGATGTGAAGATACATGAATGTAACATATACAGTATACTGTATGCATATGCACCTAAAGCTTATTCTTAAAAGTTTACCAATTGAAAAAAATTGTGCAGTTTATACAGTTAAATTTGATTTTTATAGACATTTTTTGTCAACATGTTTACCTGGTTCATTAAAAGAAAATGTGATATTTGTACATTCTGATTTCTCTTTGTAACTATAAATTGTATCCTATTCATGCATTGTGACCTTTTTGACATATTAAACTTTTTGTTGTGCAATAATTTTATGTTTAAATAAAGTCTACATTACAAACAGAAGATTTTTTGGGGTTTGCTAAAAATGGTACACGTCAACTCATGATGGATGGCAACGAATGATGTGCACTCAAATTGTAAGAGCTGTAACAGTAGTGCTATAATGAGTCTGTCTGTGTTTCTGTCCTGTTTCTGTCTGCTGTCTTTTCCTGTGGTTAATTGTTTGCTCCGCCCACCCTTTGGTTTCCATGGACATTAATTGTACTCCTTCTCTCCTTCAGGTGTCTTGTCTTTGTCTCTAATTAGTTCTGCTCTGTGATTGGTTCTTGTCTGTTATTTATACTCTGTGTGTTCACTTCCCTTTTGTTGGTCGTTATTTCATTGTGCTTGTTAGATATTGTATGTTGGTGTTAATATTCCTGTCTCCTGTGTGCTCTGTATTCTGCTCTGTTTTGCCTGCCTGTTTGTGTGTCTTGGTTTCGTAAAAGTCTAAAATCTGCACTTGGATCCTCACTCGCCTTTGTCCAACCTCGTGTCAGAAAGCAACGCGGCACAGTTAAATACAAGAAGACAATGACACAATAAGGATCAGGTGTGATGACAGGGAGGAGCAGACGAAGGCGGGGCAGACACGTGACGAGAAACATAAACAGATGCACGTGGCCAGAGTCCGGGCAGAGTCCTTACAAGTGCACTCTCATGGAGCAAATTTAATATTTCATGAAAACTGTTTAACTTTCAGCTAAAACAGATAGACAGGGGCACGTGTTTTTCATTAAAATAGTTTTATGCACAGATTATACACAAAGCTCATCAGTTTTAGTGTATAATATTGTTTATATTGTCAAAATTTTCCTTTAATGTCTTTCTTCAGTGCTCAAACAAGTATACAAGACTCCCATCGCAACACAACACACAAATAAATAAATAAATATGAGGAGTTTTACTGGACACATTGGCCTGGCAAGTTTGCATGTCTGTCAGGTGATAAATATGAATTGTAATACAGTCAAAATTTAATCCATTGTATCTATATGTTCTGACATGGGGCCTCATTTATAAAGACTGCGTAAGCACAGAAATGGATCTGGAACGTGCGTACAGAACCTCAGAGAAACCAGGATACATAAAGAAATACTTGGCATGAAATACTTGAGTGTATATTTATAGCTTTAACTCACGTGTAAAGCAATGTTAGCAACAATAGGAATCAGTGTTACACTGCATAATAGGCTTCTTGGCATAAGTAAGCATTAAAGCTTTAAATCTTTTTAGGAGCTGCTTTTTTATTCGTTTAAACTGGTTGATTAGTTTGTTTCTTTGTATTAATATTTATTTCCCCTATTAACTTTGTGCAGTCTACAGATTAATTCCCCAGCTGAAATAGTAAAGCATTATTAGTATTATCAGCTGTGAAGTAATTTCTCATATTTGTAAATCTATTAATAGGATATATTGTCTATAGTACGGCGACTGTTTTGAGTTGTTAGAAGGCCTCACCAACCTAATGTTTATAAAGCACTATGCCAAAACATTTTCACTTGTTTAAGAAGTGTGTGTTAAAAAAGAAAATCATAAAAAAAAGAAAAATTTAATACATGTGGCATTTAATACTACTAAATATCTAATTAAATGGTGTCCCACAGGGCTGCTCACAACAAAATACAATGACTTATAAGGTGCGTCCTGCAGGCTAGTTATCCTCAGCCTAATAGGTGTTAAACAATGTGGTCAGGAGAACCACAATATAAATATCCCTACAATCAATTAGCTTTAAATTTAATTTGGTGGTGCAGCACTTACAACTGATGTGTTCGTTACTAGAAGAAAATAACCTGTATTTGAAAAAAAAACATCAATAAAAAAAGAAAGACCATCGTGCACCTCTCCACTTATTGATTATTTTATATTAATTATATTGACAATCTCGTACATCAGATTTCTAACCCAACTTAAAAGCACAATTTGCAGCACTCACTTAAAAGCTGATGTGCCCGTATTTTAATGTACGAGGTCATTTGCAATAACTATTTATGCATATTTTTAGGCTCTAACAAAAGAAAAGGCCTTTTTACTTTGGGCTTATTTTCAAGTTTACTGTGATTTATAAAGCATAAACGGTAGGCTGTGGTACGGATGCAAGGTTTTATAAAAAACTATTTCTGCAGCAATTTCCTATTTTATGTGCGTACAAACATTCCCTCTAGAATTCATGCAAAGTCTTATAAATGAGTCCCCTGCTCATTTCTGTGTCACTTTTACTTAATGTCACCATCAAATAACATCTTTGCCAGGAAAGACTTATTATTTACTTAAAGCAACTGGGATAAAACATGGATGTGCTATTATGCAGAATTTTAAAGCAGAGTTTGCACAGTCATTGTATCGGCCCAGTCAAAGTATTCTGAAGCTGTTGTTGCTGTTTCTCTCTGCACACCATTATGATAGGCTTTGGTGCTGTGCGTTGCTACAGGCTTTCATAGCATCTCTGAGCTCGATTCCCAGAAAGGATCAGGGCTTATGCTTGAAGCGAGCCTCCACTGTATTTGGCAAGAACAAAAAGCAAACAGTTAGATCAGAAACATTTATCTTATTGATGTGTATAGTAGCATAAAGTATATAACACCAGTATTTTCAGGATGTTGTTAAAGTTATTTTTGCCAAATTTAGAAATTCTAACGGCATGTGTCTTCAAGCTCTATACAAAAACAAAATATACTGTGCAAGTATTGGTCTTAATAGTAGGCCAAGTGAACCCAAATAATTTAAAAACTTGATATGAGACAGTGTCTGACAAGAACAAACATGAGACAGTGTCTGAAAAACAGCATCAGGATTGCCTGCGAAGGATCAATCATTTTTAATTAGATGAAGATAAAACAGAAATGCAAGAAATGGAATAAATATACCATGAAGGTTAAAAACAACCACACAGTAAAATAACAGACCTTGAAATAATAAGGCTGAAAGTGAAGCATGTAAATGGAAGGTCACCTGCATACTCCTGTGGTAGCATGGGTTTGTTGATAACACTCTGAAATACAGCCATCCAATCTTTCTGTTCTGCCTCTGTTTCACAAGCGAAGAGGAATTTTCTGTCTGGGGTCACAATGGTGATGCCAAACTGCCAGTGGTAGCCCTGCGTGGACAGGGGCAGGCCTGGTACTATAGTGTAGCCACTTTCCTTGCTGCCAATGAACACTTCCCCTCGTGCATAGGCATCCTATGTAGAATGTCATAGTGTTAGCATTAGTGAGGTAAAATGAGTAGGAGGCCTAACAATACCTAAGACAGTCAGAATGTTTATAGGAAGCTATGCCATAACATTTTCACTTATTTAAGAAGTGTGTTTTAAAAATAATAATAATAATAATAATAATAATTTTAAAAAAAGTTTTCTACTGACAGATAATATTGTTATGCTAATATACCCAGTAAATTAAGTGAGTCCCACAGGTCAGCTCACAACAAAACACAACAGCATTATCTAGTGGACATTACTAAATTGCACTTCAATCAACCCTTATTTCTTCTTAAATCATAAGTTCTATAATCAAAACAGATAGAAATGAATTACATTATTAATAGAAAAGGGGCAGTAATTTTTGTATTGTGATGTTTCTGCAGATATGTTCAGATCTAGAAGAAAAAAACATAAAAGGGAGGGGTGGAGGAGTGATAAGTGCAATGATTTTACCAAAGCAATACCTGGAAATGTTCTGAAATAAAATGTATATGAGTAAATGTAAAAAGTAAAATGTAAAATGTTACTTAATACTTATTGTATCTAAGAGCTGAATACTAAAGTGAACCATGCTCCATGAAGGTTAACATTCGTAATAATGGCATAGAACTTTTAAGGAAGTAAACTAAAAAAAGTGAGCCAAAATGTTTTCTCTCTCTCTCTCTCATTTTCTACCGCTTATCTGAACTACCTCGGGTCACGGGGAGCCTGTGCCTATCTCAGGCGTCATCGGGCATCAAGGCAGGATACACCCTGGACGGAGTGCCAACCCATCACAGGGCACACACACACTCTCATTCACTCACGCAATCACACACTACAGACAATTTTCCAGAGATGCTGATCAACCTACCATGCATGTCTTTGGACCGGGGGAGGAAACCGGAGTACCCAGAGAAAACCCCCGAGGCACGGGGAGAACATGCAAACTCCACACACACAAGGTGGAGGCGGGAATCGAACCCCAACCCTGGAGGTGTGAGGCGAACGTGCTAACCACTAAGCCACCGTGCCCCGCCAAAATGTTTTGACATTCAATAATATTAATGCAGTTACGACTTTATATTTTGCTGTAAAACATCTCATACACTCACCACCACCTTCAATAGGAACACTTGCAAACCTGTTCAATTATGCAGTTATCCAACAGCCAATCACATGGCAGGAACACATAAAATCACCTCTTTTTACCTAAGTTCACCTCTTTAATTGTGTTCCTATAAAATTGGAAGATGAGCACATTTTTAAGAACATGTAAATTAAAAACCGCTGCTCACCAAGGGGTCTTTAAAGTACATGAGCCTCCTGTCATCCAGAGTGAACCAACGTTTTTTAAAACCCTCTGTTTGCTGGAACAGACATAAGACATGATTAAACACAAATATATTTGGTTTAGTATTTAGATTATTTCATTTATTCCTTCATTCACCTTCATTTTTCAAAATTAAATTGATCAACATATCACTATTCACTTCCCTTCTTCTATACTTTTCATTATTTCCATAGTGTGAGTAGCAGCTTACAGTAAAACATAAAACAGCTTAACTAAAACATTTACATTTATGACGTTGGCAGACGGCCTTATCCAGAGTGACATATGAAATTGCTCTGAAGTCTCCATCAATTAAAACATCAATAGATAACATCAATAAAACTGCTGTCAATAAACTGTTTTTGGTCAGTAACCGAATCAAGAATTTCCAACCTTTGGACCTGTCTTCTCCATAAAACCCTCCTTAATATAGTTCCTTGTCAGTTTGGGCACCAGCTAGACAAAGAAAGAAATAAAGGTAGTTAATTACACTGTAGAAACAGGATGTGAACAAAGGTTTTTTTGTGCATGTGTGACAGGCCTATTTAAAAAAAGCCTTCCACCACAAAACCTCAGGTTCCTTATAAAGAGAACTGGCCTTGGGAGATGATGTAATAGATGTTCTAGTATTTCTGTACATTCCTTATGTATTGTTCACTCTTGTGTGTATGTATTGAGGCTTACTTACTTCAGTATCAGGTGCTCCAGGAAAAGCAACTTGTAAGTAATGGAACCTAGCAGCTCGTATGGCGTTGAACCAGTCGACTATTTCCTAAAAACACATACATCAAAATGTAAAAGAGAATTGCTGCTGCATCAGTTATTAACATGCAATTTCTCCACATGACCAGTAGTGGGCGTCAAAAGATAAAACAAATTCAAATCACAAACTGCCATTTAATTCATTTTAAGCTCCAATTACTAATTATGTAATATGTCATAATTATATCTCTGACAAACTATCTCAGTTCAAGATAACTTGCTTCAACATCTAAAGAATGCCATGCCATGTATTTGGAAAATATTGTAAGAAATGGATCTTAACCTTTCCGTCCTCGTGGTACACAAAAATATTCCTGGTGCTGTTGTCCTTCAGGTAGGTGATCTGGAGACCGTGAGGGTGGCCAATTTTGGTCGGCTGAAAGGTGGCATTAATGGTTTGGATCTTCATCAAGGCTTTGGGTTCCCTAGCCTACCACAGAGATATCAACATAAATATCAACACACAATGATAAATTAACATTAAATCCTCAAAATGATCCTACTTAACTCCACTCTGAAAGTTGTTAAGCATTCGGAAATCGGCTTCATGAAAGTTGTATGTGCAAATAAATTATGCAGGTATCGTTTACAGTGAAAATCAGACTTTCAAAAAATGAACATTTTAAATTAACTTCTGAAAAATTTCAGATGTGCTGATTTTATTCAAAGCAAGCCTCTACACTTCCTAGTAAATTTGACAGCTGTAACATAGGAAAATAGTTTTAATCTTTTGTTCTCTAGTTTTAATCACAGTTTTCCACAAAATAAGTGTTTTTGTTGAAAACAAACCTGCTAGTGAAACAGTAAGCAATAAAGATTAACAATATTTCAGAAATATTGTGCATAACCAGTCCTCTAACTTTTTTCTCCCATGTACACTCACTGGTCACTTATTAACAAAAACACATGTATACCTGCCCATTTATGTGCTTATCCAATCAGCCAAACATATTGCAGTAGCACAATGCCTAATATCTTGCAAAACAGCACAAGACCTTCAGTTAGTGTTCACATTACACATCATAATGGGGAACAAGTGCAATCTCTGTGACTTTAACTGTTGCATTGTTGTTGTGCCAAACAGACTGGGTTTAGTATTTTAGAAACTGCTGATCTCATATTAATTTCAAACTGGGACCAAAGAAATGCCACAGCATAAATGTAGAGCAGGCTTGTCTATCTGTGCATAGGAGCTGACGAAGGAATCAGCACTTGCTTATTATTTTATTGTTATATAATTATAAAATATTGTTGACACAGTAATGCGCCAAATTTAAAGATGTAATGACTTTAAAATAAAGTATGTTTGGAAATCAAAATGAAACGTCCTATCGTTTATCAATGCTGGTAAAAGATTCCACATTATCAGTGCAAATAACTTTAGTTATTATTAGGTATGTTATATTAACATAGTCAAATTCCTAAAAATGCTTGTCAAATTATTGGTCAAATTTCTTTTCATATCAGATTATTTTGTGCGCAGAAATTTTTTATACCACTTGACAATCAAGGCCCCATGAAACATGGTCTTAAGTCAAAGCCCTTTTTGAAGTTTTTGTGGGTGTCAATGCAGCAGTGCAATGCGTGGACTTTACAACATTCACCAACAAACACGTGCAAGGACAAAGAGAGGAAGAACGAAGGGAAGAAGGCTTTTTAGAAATCCAACTAGAATTCTTAGCTCATGTACTATTTTAATAAAGAATACTTAAAAGTGTAGTTAAATGTTGAATTATACTTCTTAATTTCATCGCGAACACCGCTGGTGTTTAATTTGGGGTTTTAGCTTTTTTATAATGTAATGTCACACAGAAACAGACCTTTCAGAAATTTGTGAGCTCTCTAATTCTAAATTAAGGTAAACACACTATTAGATAGCTACGCTAAATTCAAACAAATCCTTCAGTTACACATAAAAATATTGAAAATCCCTGGTTCACAATGTTTCAACTCAATACACCTTTGGAAGAGATCACTGAGTTCAGCCTTCTCCAGTCTAAGTTTGTAATGTACAAGATTGCGAAAGAACAGCCAAAGACCAATTGAAGAAAGAATTTTAATAGCATGACTATTCAAGAAAGGAGAAGTGGGCAGACTCAGACGTTCCACGGTGGTGAGAATGTCAGCATTTTCGACATTTCCACTGGTATTTTTGACCTGTGTAATCTCACACGCACACACACACTCACACACACTCACACAGACTCACACTCAAACACACACACACACACACACACGCACACACACACAGAGATCACCAAGAGAAAGACTTACATCATGCTTGTTGAAATACTTCATTGCTCCCTCTCGCTCTGAAAGAATAAATTTTCGACTGAGAAACTGCCCATTGTCTCGCCCTCGTTTCCATAGAAACCCCTCACGATAACCTGTAAAGAAAGAAAGAAAAGAAAAAAGAAAGAAAGAAATGTTTTGGGTAAGAAATTATTTTCTAATATAGCAAAAATTCACAGGCACATTCATTCAGGGAGGGAGTTATACTGAAGTCTTCCTTCGACATCCATGAATTATTTATTCATCATAGCTTTTTCTGGAGGCAGGAAATCAATAGTGGGTCCGAACACAGCGATGTGCTCAAACCTTCCAAACCTACTTGTTGAACCACCCTAAACCAACCCACCAAATGACACATACAAACAGTACACATGCCTTGAGTATCATTTTGTGCATGGTTATACAGTATGTATATTTGGATATTTCCTGACAGTTTGATTTAGTGAGTTTAGTTTTAATACAGAAAGCCTAATCGGGTTGTCACACAGTGAGAACACACTGGATAATACTGGAGCAACAGTGTGTGTGTGTCTGTCTGTCTGTCTGATTGTATGTCTGTCTGTCTGTCTATCTATCTATCTATCTATCTATCTATCTATCTATCTATCTATCTATCTATCTATCTATCTATCGTGTTCACCCCTTGAAAATTTTATAGTATTGTAATTTTATAGTAATTCCTTTCCATTGAATTCCCTCAAAATGTCTACTAGAAGCCTTTCTTTTCTCACATACTGTATATATGACAGCATAGTGAAATTCTTTCTTCACATATCACAACTTATGGAAGTCAGAGTGCAGCAACAGCCATGATACAGCAACCCTGTACTAGAGAGGGTTAAAGTCCTTGCTCCAGGGCCCAACAGGGGCAGGTTGGCAGTGCTGGGTTCTTGATCCCTGATCTACCAAGAACAAGCCAGAGCATTAATCACTTGTGTCATCACTTCCCCTAAGAGAAAGGGCTTTGCATATCCCAGTTAATTATCAAGCTGGGGTCAGAGCACAGGGTCAGCCATGGTGCAGTGGCCCTAGAGCAGGTGGAGCTAAGGGCCTTGCGCAGGCCCCAACGTCAATAGCTCAGCAGTTTGGAGGCTTGAACCCAGACCTTCAGATCAGTAACCCAGCACCTTGACCACTAAGCCACCACATCCCTACATATAGCTTACAATATATACATAATACCTACATATATCTTCAAATTGATGCATAATATTTGAAGGTGCAAAATATATGTGGTTTTATGTGCTAACAGGTTGTTTAGGCAGAGGGAAGCAAATGTCTTAACATAAAAAGCAAACAAAAATTGAATGAAAGCAAAATTCAAAGGTAGAACTGCAAAATGAAACTTAAGGAACCACAGAATTCAACACACAGCAGAGGATTAGAAATTAAATAGGGGTACTAATTTAGACTGAAACACAAAACAGGTGAGAGTGATTAAGATTAAATATTTCACATTTGTGCAAACAAATGTTGTTATTATTAAGCATGTTATATTAACATAATCAAAATTCTTAAAAACGCTTCTCGAATTACTGGCCAAATATGTTTTATATCAGAAAATGCTGATATCACGTAGCAATCAAAGCCCCTTTGCAGTTATAATTACACATCATTAGCTAAATATGCTGATTCACACTTGATTGAAACATGGTCTTAAGTCAAAGCCCTCTGATCTACATGAACAATGCATACAACACACCAAAAGAGCCTGGAAAAGCAGGTAAGAAGAAATGGTTCAATTTCATTAGATATATTAATAGTGGATACTTTTGCTATAGAGAAGATCCACTATTCCTGGTCACAGTCCAAGCAATTCAGTACAAACATGCCTCACGACCACACACACACACCCACACACACACCCACACCCACACATTGTTGAAGTGCTGAAGTTGTACATACAGCTGAGCTGAATAATGATTCTGGCTCTCTTGTCTGTAACAAAGATTGAGTCAGCATAGTGTGAGCCGGTCTTTTTTATATTTCAAATCATTTGATTGCTCTGTTAATTGAAGTGATGTTTGTTAGATTATGCCTGGATAACAGAGAATCAAGTCAACAGATATAAATTTCAAAACAGAATTAGCCGAAAATGAATAGCATCTAATCATCTAATGCATTAATAGTTGTTAAAAAATACTACAAAAAAAGTAAGCCTAAGACATAAAACCTGAATTCAAAATGTAAAGTATTTAACCAACTGTACTACTATGTTTCACATTTAAAATAAAATTAACATGGCTATTACCAAAGAAATCATTTAATGCATGCTTACAATCTTCTTGTTTCTTGTCCCCTCCTCCACCTTGTGTGGTGTGTGTTACACAAATCTTGGGGGGAAGTTAAAAAATACTGAAATGGAAAAAGAGGACTTCTGCATTGCTCTGCAGTGATGCATTTAGGTATTATTTAGCTATCAACTAACTGATAACAAGCCTGTGGAAATAAATGTGAAATCACTAAAATGTTACTGACTAAAAAACTCCAAAGGGATTTGGAAAGAACAAAAAAGGAGCAATTATACTGACGCATTTTCTTCACTGGCTGAAAACAAAACAGCACTGAGCAGAGCACAAAGCAGACATTCACAAGAAAACATAAAAACTCAAAGATAAGGCAACTTAGCTATGCTGCTGCCTCAAGCAGTGTGTTTGTCAAGAACAATGGGTGCACCCTCATCATTCCTCCCAAATAACTGCTCTGAAAAAAGCTCATTCTTACAAACTATTTCAATGAGCTATGGTTTAATAAAAGGACACAGACTCACCAAACAATTAAATGTGATAACCGTACAAAATTAAAAAATAAGTAAAGGTGCCAAGTAATAATCCAAAGGGCAAACTCAAAACAAGATCAATGTCAAGGCAAAAGGCAAAACAAAAGGATTAATAGCACAACATAATTACAATGTGTATTGGTGTGTGCGTTAATGTGGCTAAACATATAGGGTTATGGTTATTGAACTGTGTGTGAGTGTGTACATGTGTAAGTGTGCACCTGTGATCGAACTCAGGTGTGAGCGACTGGGACAATGGTGATTGAGTGATTTTCATGTGACCTTCAAACATATAGAAAGATCTATTTTAAGGTTTGACTGTATCACTCACATACAACAATGGCTTCCAGTAAAATTTCATATTCATTATAACATTAGTACTAATCAAAACCTGAGTAAACATTCACTTTTATGGGTCTTTCTGTAAGTCCAGATAAACTTACAGAAGTGCTTAGTAGTCTCTATTAAAATTACATACAAATTCCAAAACCTGCGAGGATGAAGAGTAGAGTCTTCTGATTAACTGTATGAAATGCTGCTGAAAGGATGAGTAGGATGAAAGCTGATTTTGTGTCATTCTCAGAAATTTGCCAGGAAGGCAGCATCTGTTACTTTGCAGCCAGCTGGTTATAATAGTCTATTATGATCCACCACACCTGCTTAGATCAAATGGTGCATGTTCTTTAATTGTACCTACAAGAATTACACTGCAATACCCAATTAATCTTGCAAACCAGTTTTACTATTTGCTCTTGTGCTGAGGGAAAATTAATTTGTGTTTTGGACTAAATCTGATAGAGACTTGCCATTGTATTATTATTATTATTATTATTTGTTTGTTTGTTAATTTATGTATTATTATTATCTGGGATTAGCTGAGATCTGGGATTGTAATATATGAAAAATTATATTTCAGTTCATTTAATTGACTCTGGTGCATTAAATCACCTCACATTAAATATTGTGCTTCAGTAAAACACATGAATGTTATAAGAACACACAAGGAAAGTTGGTTTGGTATGTTTTGAATGTTTTATCTTTGTAAGGTCATACCACAGGCCATTAGTTTTATCTTACTTAAAACTATTTTCCCAGCTCTGCTGAGGGCAGCACAGTGAGTGAAGTGAATACAAACGCAATTGCATGAAGGTGTTAGAAAGAGACTATCACAGTCATAACTGTTGACCACAGGCACAATTCTGCTACATCAGGGGAAGACCTATATATCAGGTCTGATACAGTGCTATCTACAGAGGTAATGTATTCATAACAATACACTAACAGCTTGCTATGCAGATTACCATCCTGATCGCTCAATCCAAAAATTTCATCCCATTTTATACTCATTTGTGAAAAGCCTTCAGCAACATCATTTAAAAAGGCACTGTGAGGAACCAACATGCATAAAAGGTGTAGGATCCATGCCCGGCCTATATTACAAAAAGTCTAAAACATTAACAGGAGACGAAACAGGAACAAACAGGCCGTAGAGTCCAAGAAAGACAATCAGTATAGACAATCACCATAGGAAAAAACAGCGAAAAATTCAAAATCAGAAACAGGTAATACACAACAGTCAAACAGAATATCCGGCAAATCCGGAAGTAAACCGGGAACTCTGTACTCCAGCGAGGGTACGGAGGAGAAGTTGCAGGAGGCAGTGTTACAGTTACCTACATTTGGTCTACAATGCCAACAATAAACAATTCAGAGCATTGCAAAAAGCTTTTTATAAAATAATGGTTAATGATAATTGAGGGAGATGCAACTGGAAGAATGTAATTTGTTGTACATTTTCTCTCAGTATCTTTTAGTTAAAGGACATGAAAATGTTTCTTGAATAGTGAAGTTGTGTAAAGATAATGCTTCATAATAGTCTGGAATGGAAATAGATCAGCAGCAATTTAGATCACCAGACCTTCAGATTCCACACTTATGCCCCTTTTCCACCATGCAGTTTGAGTGCTGGTTCGGAGCCAGAGCCTAATTTGAAACCAGTTCTTTTTTTTTTCGACACCCAAAGCAAGTGGTTCTTAAGTAGCACCAAAACGTTGCTGGTCTAGACTTAAGAACCGCTTGTGTCAGGGGCTGGGGGCGGAGTTAATGTTAGCGCCTTTGATAATGTACCTTATGTATACTAACGTTTAATACACTTTTACTTTATCGCAATACGATCAATTATCAGCACACATAATAGTAGGTAGCTACATGCTAAGGCTAACTTTTTTCTTTGTTAATGATAAAATAATGTTATGTACTTTCTCGATTACAACCTCTGTTTATACAAATTACAATGAGCTGCACGTACACGATGGATTCGCCGTGTTTGGATGACAATGTAGGTTCGCAATGCCATGAGCATTAACAGTAAAGCAACATCCGCTATCGTTGATGTTGTGTTTGTGTTTGCCGCTGCTGCGCTAACGTTGCTGAGAAAGATGAGACGTATACAGTGACGCAAGACTTTGCTCTGTGATGGCTCTCTAGCCCATGGAAATGCAAACCGGTTCTTAGAAGGCTTGCCAGTGGAACCAACTTTGAACCAGCACCAGCACTAGCTCTGAACCAGCACCCGGTTCTTTCTGGTGGAAAAGGGGCATTAGATATGAAGCTGGCACAGTAAAAACATTCCCTAAAACGTAAGAGAAAGAGTGATTATATCAAATTACTATTAACATCTAGATTCTGATGGTCAGAACATGTAGATTGTGTTGAACAGCATGGCTATGACACTAGTTTCGGCTGCAGGGCAAATCACAGGTTTATATCAATGAATTTGTTTTGTTACTTTATCAAAAAAAAATATAGTAACAGCTTATCCATAGGGACCTAAGAGTTTTGAACAGTCTGTTGAACAACATAATAGCAATTGAGAGTTCTTTTTAATTCATTTAATGCATATATTGTAATAAATGATTAAAAATCACTACTAATCACTACCATTAATTCTAAACTTTTCTGCTGCTCATACTCTAATATGGGGGCACAAGAAGAGATGAAGTGGCTCATCATCAGTAGGTGGTAAGTTTGCCTGACTGATTTGAATAACGCATGAGTGCCTTGTGCATTAATATGTCCTTGACATCTCTCAAGGCTACTTGCAAAAACAGGAATAGTCAGAGTCACCCTGTTTTTTCCAGTGTAATCAGTTGATCTTGGCCTACCACCTGTAGTAGGTGATGCCTGATTAGTTGGAATGAAAACCTGCAGCCACACCAGCACCAGGAAGACTTTGATAAGTCATAAGTTGTTGTATATAATAACTATAGTATAGTACAGTATACGATTCTTTTCACTACATAAATGTTAAATATGATTTTTTCACCATTCAATCATTTCATTTAAAAAAATGCATATTTGTATACTTATATATACTATTGAATATATAGTGCACTATGTATAGACACTATGTATACAACACTATTGTTTTGTGCGTATGTGTTGTGCATATAGAGGGAATAGGAAGCCATTTGGGATTCAATCTAAGTTAATTAGTGTTAATTATTCCTGCATGAACAAAGTTAGCAACTTTTTTATACCAAAAGAGTCAAATATCTGGAGATCTAATATCAGTTTTTTGTATAAAAGTAGGCCTAGGCTGAGGCTTTCACATAATATTTGCAAGTTATAATTTCTGCAATATGGAAGCATAGTGTAGCTGTACTGCTAATCTCCATTCTGTTGGTGACAGTATAACAAATTAATTAATATCTACAGGAAATGCCTTGGAATACAAGTTGTTAAAAAATATAACTTATAAAGAAATAGGGTATAAAGCCAATATTTCCTCTTATTATATTTTTAACCACAAAACCCCACCCCATCCCCTCCCTACACACACAAGCACACACACACACAAAGTAGTAATCAGATCTCAGGCTTTCAGATGATAGATAAAATAAAAGACATGAAGAGTATGAATCAGTATTAATAAAAGAGAAATAGATAGAAAAGACAGAATATTGGCATACCTGCTGAGTATGGCTCTTGTCTCTCCACATAAATAAACTCATTCCTCTCATATTTGGCTCGGATCCACTGTTCCCGCAGCACCCTGTTGGGGAGCAAGGCGCAAAGTAATTTTATATCTTTCTTCTTCAGCCATCACTCCATCAGAGAAGTAATGTAATCTTCTTTAATAACCAGGGCCGTACTTTGTCATGATTGGCCCCTGTGCAGGTATAACATTTATCGCCTACTAATGTTGCTCTTCCAAGTAAAAATTTTGCATGTGCAAAATCCACACCCTTAATATTATGTATTAGTCAAAAACATTTGTAGCACTGTTATAGTCAGTAATCCTGTTTACATCTGCCCAGGGATAATCCAACATGATCATAGTAAAGCCAAAAACAAGCATGGGTACTAAGCAGGAAGTAATTCATATAAATGACACTTGCACTCATATTTTGGCAGTAGAACTTTGTAAACCCAATTTTGATATATTGAAAATATATCAAATTGAGGTTGATCATTTTAGATGCATTAAAAGTACCAAACCGTTTAACTAATTTTGGCAGCTTAGCATTTATCAGCCAGTTTGGTATCTAAGAGGTACCAGAAAGACCAGAAGCTGACTCTACTTCCTTCCGTTTTTTGCGTTTGTTTTTTTTTTAGTCTATGAACCTTATGAACCCTCCTTAGTGCTGCACTCTGTGCTCACACATCTGGACAATAATAACACATATGCATGAATGCTGTTTGTGGACTTTAACTCAGCATTTAATACCTTTTTAATCATCCCTTCCACATTAATCACCAAACTTGGAGATCTAGGCATCGACTCCTCCCTCTGTCACTGGATTATGAACTTTCTTACCAACAGACCCCAGCATGTCAGGTCAGGCCACATCTGCTCTGCCACCATCACCCTTAACACGGGTGTACCACAGGGCTGTGTACTGAATCCATTCCTCTATTCCCTCTTCACTCATGACTGCAGGCACGTACATGGATCCAATTCCATAATAAAGTTTGCTGACGACAGCACAGTGATTGACCTCATCATCAACAATGATGAGACAGCCTACAAGGAAGTGGTACAGCATCTGGTCACATGGTGTGCCAACAACAACCTGCTCCTTAACACCAGCATAACAAAGGAGCTCATCATGGACTTCAGGAGGGAGAGAGGAGGCACGCACGCCCCATCCACATCAATGAGTTGCCAGCTGAATGTGTCTCCAGCTTCAAGTTCCTGGGGATCCACATCTCGGAAGACCTGTCCTAGACCACTAACACCTCCAGCCTGGTCAGGAAAGCTCATCAGCACCTGTTATTCTTGAGAACACTGAAGAGACATCATCTGGCTTCAGCCAACCTGCTGAACTTTTACCGCTGTGTGATTGAGAGCATCCTGTCCAGCTGTGTGCACAGCCACAGGAACTTCACTTCAAGCCATTGAGGACATCCAAAGGAAACACTGTATACATTGAGCCTGCAGCATTCTTAAAGACTCCTCCCACCCTGTCCATAGACTTCTTTCTGGTAGGTGTTTCATCCCACCCTGTCCATAGACTTCTTTCTGGTAGGTGTTTCATCCCACCCTGTCCATAGACTTCTTTCTGGTAGGTGCTTCAGGAGCCTCCAGCAGGCTGTGGGACAGCTTTTCACCAAGGGCTGTCTCCTTACTGAACTCTGCCTCCCGGTGACCCACATCCCCCACCCCCACCCCCGTACCCCTGTATGTCAATAGCACCTGTACGTTATATGAATATAATATATAACACCCTGCATATTAGGTCTATCACACCTGTATATCTTGTCCATGGCATATTCATCTGTATATTATCCTGTTCATACTGTAAATACTTGCACTTGCTGCTTATTTCACTTCTGGTCATGTGCCAAACTGCATTCCTTTGCCTTGTACATGTACACGTGTAATAAAAATACAGTTGAATCTAATCTAATTTAATCTAATTATCAAGAAAAAAAAATCTTATGCAAGGTGAATTCCACCCTGTGCTAATATAGAAAAGATTACAGTTGCTGTGTGTGTGTGTGTGTGTGTGTGTGTGTGTGTGTGTGTGCTCTGACTTTGAGAACTGAATAACACTGAAATTCCTGCAGGCAAAAATACTGATTGAAACCTGTGTTATCATATTCTCTGGCTTCTAATAGCATCTAACATACAAACTAGATAAGCAGGAGTATTCTGCACAATTACTCGTGGTTAAGGGTCACATGGTAATTACACAAGTAGAAAAAGGGCATACAAAGAACACTAGGTCTTTACTCACTGACAGTCTGTGTATGTTGGGGAATAATAGAACGCTGGCACCATCTGTTCATATTTGCCTTTTGAAGAACTGTTGCCGATGGAGGCCATCAACTAAAGAGAGACAAACAATGAAATGTCATGACATAAAAAAGCTTTCATTTTTCCATAAAATGTATGAAAAATAAACAGTAAAGACAATGTTGACGTTGTATACTTAAATTTAAATACATACAAGCTACATGGTGGAAGTTCCCTCACTTTGTGTGTGTATGTGTGTGTGTACGTGTACGTGTGTATAGCACATATGATGTTTTCCACAAAAAAAATGAATGGTTACAGCTGCCACATTCATATGCACACTTATTCTATTTCACATTAGAAACAGAAACAAAAGGCAGAGTGATCTGCTATAGATTTCCATTCTTCAACTGTCCAGATTTGCCTGATCTGTGCAAACTGTAGAAAAGAGTGGCGTTTGATGTGGTCTTCTGCTGTTGTATCTTTCACAAGGTTCAGTATGTTGTGCTTTCTGAGATCTGTTTCTGCTCCACAAAATTAAAGGAGAGGTTATTTGAGCTACCGTAGACTTCCTGTCAGTTCAAATCAGTCTGCCCATTCTCCTCTGAACTCCATCAATAAGACATTTCTGCCTCCAGTTGTTGCTTTTATTTTATGTAGCACTCTGTATAAAATCCAAAGACTGTTCAGAATGAAAATCTCAGGAGATCTGCAGTTTCTGAAATAATTTAATCAGCACAACTCTGCCATGGTCAAGTCAGTGAAACATTTTTTCCATTCTGATAGTATATGTAAACTTTAACTGATGCTCTTTATCTCTATCAGCATTATTTTTATGCACTGCACTTTTGTCACACGATTGCCTGGTGGACAATTGTATGAATGCAAACGTGTACAAATGTTGCTATCACAGCTGCTGCTGAGTATATACAGTAGGCATCTTTGATGCAATATTCATTTGAATGGATAAATGATTAGAATGCAAAGATTGTTATTGATAGTAGAAAAATAAATTATAATGCTCAAAAAAATTAAGGGGACACAAATCTTTATTTCTGTATGAATAATCACAAACAGATGATGTTTTGGGTTATATTTATGCAGAAATTTTAAAATAGCGAAAGGGTTCACATACTTTTAAGCACTACTATGTCTATATGGAATCAAAAAAGATTTTCTTTTTCTGCACTCTTGTGGTTCACATTAGGTGCAAATAGGAATGACCTAGGCAATTACCCAAACATTCTGCCATCATGGGTTAAACATCAGCACACGTATAAACAACAGCTAACAGAAGTCATGTTGGTAACCTGTCTGACACAATAAAAAATGACTTTTACTTCTTACTTTTTTATATAATTACTACAAGCTTGGTGTTTAATATCTTGTTTTTGTTGTTTTAAAAAGCATTAATCAATAGTAATTATGAATGATTGTCTGGAAAAACTACTGCCTTATAGGAACTGTGCAAACAGATTCACAGTCACAGAATATGGCAGGTATCCAGAGGAACTGAGCAATTGAGGGTTAAGGGCCTTGCTCAAGGGCCAAGCAGTGGCAGCTTGGTGGTCAATATGCATATGGTTCTGTGAAAGAATTCTGTTTTTGAAATACCTTTTAAGATACCTCAGTGCACTAGGTTACTACACTAGAAAATGCCACCTCCCCTTCTGATGAATCCTGTTCTTTATGAGATTTGCTGGGATTGGCAAAAGATGGGGACAAAGCCAAGGCTGCAGCAGAAACAGGTCAGGGCTATGGAAATCACAGTCATGCCTCAGCAGTAATGCCAAGAAGTAGTACAGCTATTATATCCTACAGCCTGAATTCCCTAATTCCCCAAAGTGAAGGTATCCACTTCTCAAAAACCATCTCTGTCCATGCACTTTGCACTAGTGCAGCATTCAACACTATAGATCACAACATTCTCCTAGATCGCTTACAAAATTACACAGGTATTCATGGAAAAGCTTTAAGTTGGTTTAGATCCTACCTGTCTGTTCGATACCATTTTGTAGAATTAGATGGTGAACCAGTTTACTATGAGGTTAATCATGGGGTCCCTCAAGGATCAGTTCTAGGACCTCTGCTTTTCTCGATATACATGCTTCCATTAGGGAACATTATTAGAAGACATGGGATTAGTTTCCATTGTTATGCTGATGACACACAGTTATATATCTCATCAAAACCTGATGAAATAGCTAAAGTGTCCAAATTAACTCAGTGCCTTAGAGAGATAAAAGACTGGATGAATTCTGGTAGGTCCCAGAATATCTAAGTCTACTAAAGGTGGTAGAGCGTTTTCTTATTTAGCTCCCAAACTATGGAATGGTCTTCCTGATAGTGTTCGGGGCTCAGACACACTTTCCCAGTTTAAATGTAGATTAAAAACTCATCTCTTTAGTCAGGCGTACACATAACACATCCCATTATATTGTGCACTATTACACTAGACGCACATTTTTATGAACAGCAGATATGTTAATCCCTCCCCACTGCTTCTCTCTTTTTCTACCTATGCTGAGACATCCAGACATTGTACCAGCTCCGATTGTCTTCTGTGCGATGAAGTTTTTGGACCTCCACTGAGATGAGGCCGACTCTGTGAGAATCCTGAGACATCTACAGATCTACCAGCTCCAGTTGGACTCTGTGATACTAAGAGGAGATCTGAACTCCATGTGATCCCTACACCAATACAACATTTGTCTGACTGTATATTTGTAATCACACCATCTAGTGTCACCCATATGAGGATGGGTTCCCCTGAGTCTGGTTCCTCTCAAGGTTTCTTCCTTTACCAATTTCAGGGAGTTTTTTGAATCTTGAATTCTTATTATATTAATTCTTTATACTACTCCTTATGTTTATCTTCTGTTCTATGTTTATGTTCTGTAAAGCTGCTTTGAGACAATGTCCATTGTAAAAAGCGCTATACAAATAAACTTGAATTGAATTGAATTGAATTGAATTGAATTGAATTGAATTGAACTTTGTCCATACTATTACAGGTTTGGGGACGCCTTGAAATACTTACAGAGGAAAAATGCCAGTCCAGCCTTAACTAATATCTGGAAGGCCCAGTAAATGACCCAGAAAAGCAACTCAGAGAAATGGCTAGTAAAGCAGTTCGTATGAAGAAAGTGAGTGAGATGTTCTAACTGCAATAAAATGTAAATTATAAAAGTGTATATTAAAAGTTTTTACTGTTACATATTGTATATTGAAATATTTCACTATCTACATTGCGCTTGCAGCATTCTTAAAGACTCCTCCCACCCTGTCCATAGACTTCTTTCTGGTAGATGTGTCAGCGATGCAGGGATAAAAACAGACCCAAATGCAGGATAGCGTAAAAATAAACCAATTTAATAAATAAATCACACAAAACAGGGACACAGACAAAACCGGACATGACACAAGACGTGACTAGAGACGACACCAAGGACGAGGATTCCGCACCGCCATAAGCAATGAGGCACGGTTAAATACACAAGACAATTAACACATGAGGAACATGTGTGCAGAGGCGGGGAGGAAGAGACAAGGGCGGGGCAGACACGTGAACACCGAACATAAACAACCGCACATGGCCAAAGTCCTGGCTGGATCCTGACAGTACCTCCCTCGAGGTGCGGCTCCCGATGCGCCAATCCCATTTCAAACCATATCCGAGGGGACCACGATCCCAGCAAAATCCAAGAGGGGGTAGCAAGGCACACGGCGAGGTAGGTGGGGGGAGCAAGGCACACGGCGGTGACATCGTTCGCCGGCAGGAAGTGAGGCGGCGTCCTCAGTGGGAAACCGAAAGCGGAGTGACGCCCCCCACCTAAACAAATGCAGACCGATGTCACCCCCCAAAAAAAGTCCAGGGACAAACAGGGCAGAGAGAACATTCCAAAAAAGAAAAAAAAATGCTCCCGCAATAAGCCGGTCCAGGCTGACGCTATCCTACTGGGTCTTGGTCTGGCGGAATCATTCTGTCACCGATGCGGGGATAAAAACAAACCTAAATGCAGGATAGCGTAAAAATAAACTGATTTAATAAATAAATCACACAAAACAGGGACACAGACAAAACCAGACACGACACAAGACATGACTAGAGACGACACCAAGGATGAGGATTCCGTGCCGCGTTGCCTATGGCCTATGTTAAATACAGAGGCAGGGAGGAAGAGACAAGGGTGGGGCAGACACGTGAACACCGAACATAAACAACCGCACATGGCCAAAGTCTGGGCTGGATCCTGACAAGGTGCTTCAGGAGCCTCCAGCAGGCTGAGGAACAGCTTTTTCCCAAGGGCTGTCTCCTTACTGAACTCTACCTCCCGGTGACCCACAACCCAACAATCACAAAACAATAATCTACTATCTAATTTCGATTACTATGTATTACATGAAGATAACACAGTTGTTGTGACTGGTACATGAATGAATTTTACAGCAGCTACAGGTAATGTCAGGCTGTGACATGTATGTAACATTATAATACTTGATCATTTAGCCATTATTCATAGATTCAGAAGTAAAACTTGACATTGGGCAGCACACTGGGTCCAATTGTTGAGGTTTACACCACTTTACAAACAGTTCTCGACAGCATACAAAACCTACTAGTGTACTAATTTCTTGCTTTTTTCAGACCTTTTTTCAGACCTTTTTTCAGACCTTTTTTCGATCAATACTTTTCTCCAAAAAGGGGGCATTAATTTGTTTCAATGTTTTATTTTCTCATTGGATCACTTCCCTTTTACACATACAATTTACAAAGCTTACCATGCAAGACACATACAGTATGAGTAAATTGTGAGAGCGAAGAGAAAAGCATGTGCCTAGTTTTATTCTGGGGGTCCGCACACACTGGTCATCCATCAAGATGAATAGTCAGTTGCTCTGCACGCTTATTGTGGCTCTCTTTTTAGCTATAGTCATTATAATTTATACGTTTGAAGGTTACATCAGGACTACACTGTTATAATTCACCTATTTTGTAAAAGAGCCATATGCTATTTTTAAATAGGAAAATAGATGAAGATCCATGCTTTGTCTTTGAATTACCATGACATGCTCACCACTGGTCTCTTTGACAATTCTTCATCACCAAAGATCTATCAGACATGTTATTCCACAATTTATGTTGCATGCCATTAGCAACCAAACACATTCTGTAACATGCTATACAACAAATTTTAAATCATGCACTGACCATGCATACAAGATGATTTACATACAAGATGATTGAAATACAACAACATTTCTCCAGGAAGACAGAGCTAATGAATAAAGGCTAAGTTGTCGTTGTGTGCAACCTATTGTAAACAGTGCAAAACTAGACAATGCAGACAGACAATGCAATACACTACAGGACAGATCTAAAAAAAAAATAGTGCCAACCAGTGCATAGACCGTATTTAGAATTGTGCAAACATACTTTATGTACATTTACAATAGCAGCATTATCAGCAAAACAAGCATATAATGTGTTTATTATGTGTGGTGCTATAAAAAATATATAAGTAAATAATTTAAATTGATGTATATTGAATGTGTGTGTGTGTGTGTGTGTGTGTGTGTGTGTGTATGTGTACAGTTTCGCTTATAGGTCGTTTGCAGAAAGTTACACAATCTTATTGTGAATACCCAAATGATTCAGTACCTTTTTCCAGATGTAAAGGTAAAAAGTAAATGCAACGGGTATGTGGTGTCATTCACAATGCTGTTGGCTTTATGAACACAGCGTGTGGTGTAAATATCCGTTATGGAGGAAAGAGAGACTCTGATGATCGTCTCAGTTGATGATTATCTGCTGCAGGGCCTTGTGATCCAAGATGGTGCAATTCCAAATCCAGACAGCTGCTCAGGATGCTCTTGATGGTCCATCTGTAATACCTGTTCAGGATGAGTGGAGGCAGATGTGCTTTCCTCAGCCTTTGTAAGAAGTAGAGACTCCGCTGGGCTTTCTTGCTGAGAGCTGGTGTTGAGTGACCAGGTGAGGTTCTCTGCCAATTGAACAGCAAGGAATTTAGTGCTCTTGATCTTCACAAAGTATCCATCGATTTTCAGTGGAGAGAGGTCAGTCTGTATTCTTCTTAAGTCAACAACCATCTCTTTAGTTTTGTTAGGTTGTTGTCTCCACACCATGCTGTTTGCTGTCGTGCCTCCTCACTGTATGCTGACCCATCCTTCTTGCTGTTGAGAGCAACCATGATTGTGTCCTCTGCAAACTTAATGGTATGGATCAAGCTGTGCATTGATACACAGTGTTGAGTCAGCAGAGTAAACGGCAGTGGACTGAGCACACAGTCCTGAGGGGCTCCAGTGCGCAGTGGGGCGATGCTGGAGATACTGTTCCCATGCTGTTCTCCCAGTCAGGAAGTCCACGATCCAGCTGCAGAGGGAGGTGTGCAGGTTCAAAATGTTCAGCCACTCAGTCAGGTGCTGATTAATGCTGAAGTAAATTCTATGAACAACATCTATACTATTTGTTATGCCTAGATGAAGGGTCATGACAGAGACATCATCTGAGGAGCGGTTTGGATAATACGCAAACTTCAAGGGCTCCAGTGAGGGTGGCAAATGGGTTTTGATTTGCCCCTTGATGAATCTCTCAAAGCATTTCATCACAATGGGTGACATGACAATAGTCAATGATGCAGGACATTCTAGACTTTTTCAGCACAAGGACAATGGTAGCGGTTTTGAGGCATGTTGGAACAACGACTGTCCTCAGGGAAATGTTGAAGATATCAGTGAAGACATCTGTTAGCTGTTCTGCACAATCCCTGTGCACTCTGCCAGGCTCACTTTGCTAGCAACCTCTGTCTGGCCTACAGTCTGAGCGAGTTCACTTGTCAATGGGACAGTCCTGCCACCACCACCACTTATGACACAGACCATCATCTTCACCACTCCCACCACAGCAATGGCTGTGCACAGATGCACACCTCAACGCCTGCTGATTCTGATTCTGAAGAAAGCAACAACTATGTTCATCTGTAAAAATAGTCAGTGCAGTCATTTTTCTGATTCATTCCCATGGTACTGAGTGGAGTTGAGGTGAAGGCTCTGAACATGTTGGACTAGGCTTTATAGTTCCAGTCAAGGAAAACTGTAATGGTATGGCAACCAAAGACATCACGTACAATGTTGTGCTTCCAAATTTGTGGTAATAGGTGTTAATGTCAGACATTCTACACATTCTTCAAAGGCCTAATATCAGCCACTTTAGCAGCAACATGTCAGTGGCTTATATCTTCACTAATTAACAAAGAGTTTGTTTTCTCTATGTCACCAAACCAAATCACTTGTGATTTGCAGCCTGGCCAAGTTCAATGTGGGTGGCTTTAAACGGAGGTCTACGCTTACTATCATCAAGTTAGAAGGAAACCTCCAAGCCTAGGACAGAATCCAGCAGATGGCTGAATCAAAAAAAGCAAGGAGTTTGCTGGGATCAATAGATATAAGTTTGCAAGCAGTTTGTGGCTCAGGGAAAATGCAATCACCTTCATTGGCAATGGGGGGAAAAACTTCTGGCATATTAGCATTGACATCTCCAGTTGTGTGAAAAAGTGAAGGAAGCACTTTAATTTGATCAATTTATTTAAATTTATTTGTATAGCGCTTTTAACAATTCACATTGTCTCAAAGCAGCTTTACATTAGCATTTCATGAGATATACCAACAGCCTAGCTATATCAGACACCATGATTTAGCTAAATAGCTAAACTAGCATTAACATTTCACTGGCAATTCTATGACAGAAAGTACAATGCGTACACTCACAACAGACTCACCTCCACCTCTGATTTCTCCCAGGGGTCAATGAAGACAGATTTGACTCTGCTGATCTGAGGAATGCTGCGATGGATGCCTGAGCAGGTCTGACATATGAAGACACCCAGGGTGAAGGAAGCCCACTCTGGACCTACAACACAGAGACAGAGCACTTAGGTGGAAAGAAAGAAAGAAAGAAAGAAAGAAAGAAAGAAAGAAAGAAAGAAAGAAAGAAAGAAAGAAAGAAAAGAAAAGAAAAGAAAAGAAAAGAAAAGAAAAGAAGAAAAGAAAAGAAAAGAAAAGAAAAGAAAAGAAAAGAAAAGAAAAGAAAAAAGTACTCCATCTGATCCCCTCTTCCGGTTTACCCACACAAAAAAGAGAGAGCCATTATCTGTGACAAGCTAAGAAAGACAAAGAAAGAGGTCAGGAAGTGGTAAACGTAGAGCGCAGTAACTGAAACTTGTTTGGTTAAAGATTCAGACCAGATGTCCATTAGATAAAAACAAGAGTTTGTTGTGTCAGTGGCTTGCCCAACTCCAACAGCGTAGTGAACACCATCCATTGCAATCCCAATGTAATGCAGTATGTATTGTCCACACAGTGTAGAATCATACAGTATAAAATATATCTTCTATCTTATATATCTTATATATATATAAATTTGCTTGACTGTAAAGAAAGGAAAAGGATTCCAGTCGACCCTGATACCCACATAAAATAATAAAAAAACATATAGTTTATATAACCATTTACTTGAATCAAAAATGCTGTTCCCTGAATTAGTGTGCCATAATACCCCTGATTCTACACTGTATTCAAATAAAAGCAATACGAGCCATTTGTAACATAACACTATGTTTTTAAAACAATGGTTATAGCACACATTTGGTTAAAAAAATACTGTAATGATGTTATATTATATTGCTTGCCTCATTACATAAATGCCTAGTGGTTTCATGCACTATCAACTATTATATACACAAACTACTGATTTTCATCTAACGAACCCACAGAAGGGTGAGAAAAATAGAAACATTGAGTCAGCATTCTTTTGGTAGAAACATTTTGTTGATAAAAGAGATGGTCAGATTAGTAAAGAAACAGAAAGTATCCTTCTTTACAATCATGGTGAGCAGAAATGCATCTAAGCATGCACAAAACAATAACCCTGAGCTAGATGGTGTACAACAGCAGAAGATAACACTCCTGTCAGCCAAGAACAGGAATCTGAAGCTATCGTGAACACAGGTTCACCCAAATGAGACAGCTGAACCCTGGAAACACTTCTGGTTGAAGTCTCCTTTCTTGGTGGTGCACACTGCTGCTAAGAATGGCTGCTGACCCATGTGACTGCTGTGGATACCCATGTGACCATCGTACTGTCTTTGAACTGCTGTTGCAGCGGTCAGCTTTGTGCATGAGTCGTTATCAGTGAACACTTGAAGACTTTGGCAGAAAAAAATTTGTGTTAATTGTAACATGAACTGAGAAATTATGTTGACCTATTACTTGCTAGGGAGCTCTGGGTTGCATTATTCCATTTCACCATAAACATCTGTAGAAAGAACATTGTTTACATTTACATTGTTTATTGTCCAGTGTCAACCAAATGAGGATGGGTTTCCTTTTAAATCTAATTCCTCTCAAGGTTTCTTCCTCATATCACCTGAGGCAATATATCATTGCAACCATTCCCTCAGGCTTGCTCATTAGGGAATAAATTTTCATTTAATTTTTAAACTTAATATTTTTTATTCTGTTTTCATGCTTGACATGGGGGTAATCCAGGAATCTAACATTGTAGCAGCGGGTAATTTTATGCAACTCGCTTTTATTAAACACTGGAATTTGGCAGATTCTCTTGTCCACAATGTTTGGGTTACATCAATTTGTGTATTTTGGTGACTGAGTTTGCACACACACAAACAAAGAAAGAGCATAAACTTGAGCTTGAAAAAGCAAAAGCTGCTTACTTTACTGATATGCTGATTTAAGTTCTGTTGAGGGTTTTTGAACGTGCACTATTAGCTCATACAGAATACTGTAAATACAATCCTGGATCTTAGTTAATATTCCACCTAATGCTCCAGAGTTGTCCATGACACCCTCACATGCTAGGGTTCTCCAGTACCATTCTCTGTAAACTCTCTGTAGACCATCAGAATCTAAAATACCAAAACTAACTAATCTGGCACCATGCCAATCAACCGTGCCACAGATAAAGTCACAAGAAGCACACTTTCCCCATTCTGAAGGTTAAGATGAACAATAACAGAAGCTCTTAAATTGTATCTGCATGTTTTTATGCATTGTGCTGCTTCAATATGATTGGCTAACTGGATAACTTTATAAATTAGCAGGTCTACAGATATTGCTGTTAAAGTGACCAGTGAGTATATACTCCTTTATAATTTACACCAATCAGCCTTAATATTAAAACTACTGACAGGTGAAGTGACTAACCAATAATACTGATTACCTTGTTAAAATAGCACCTGACAAGGGGTGGGATATACTGTATTAGACAGCAAGTAATCAGTCAGTTCTCAATGTTAATATTTTGGAAGCAACTTTAATGTGGTACAAATTATGATGGCTAGAGAACTGGGTCAGGACATTTCCAAAACAGCAAGTCCTGGGGGTTCCTGGTATGCAATGGTGGGTACCTACCAAAAGTGGTCTAAGAAAAGACTGGCAAACTGGGTCATGTGCTTTGGGTTAATGCCCAAAGCATGTGCAGAGTTACTATAATGTATATAGGTGCATATTCAATGTAATAAATGTATACATTGGATCCAAAAAAGCCTACACACACCTGTTAAATGTTGCAGGTTTTTGTAATATAAAAAATAACAAAAAAAGAAATCATGCCAAAGCTTCTTCCACATTTAATGTGATAATCAAACACAAACTTCAAGTAAAAATATAAATGCTTTAGAGAAAAAAAAGAATAAACAATAATCTGATTGCACAAGTAAGCACATCTTAAAATTGTGCATGTAACGGTTCACATTAAAACTCATGTTCAAAAGTAATTTTCATACATCTGTCATCAAGAATTTCTAATTAACTACAATCTGTATAATTACTGTATAACTTCTGTATCTGGATCGTTTTCTTGATATCTTTTTGGTTTCATCTGACTACACAAGCCATGATCTGCAAAGATCTTAGAAAGCTGTTACAGGAGGAGTACAAAATAGTTTGCAGAACTTTAGGGACATTATCAACAAATAAAGAACATAAGGCACCACAGTGACATTAACTAGTATCCCAAAAATTGACAAAAGGACAAGCATGAAACTGCACAAAAATACCTACAGCAATATTAATAATGGAGTTAAAGGAATATCTGGAAAGGACTGGTCACTCCCTACAGGCTTGACCATCTCTTATACTCTTCACATACACGTGCTATTCTCAAGAGTAAAAAATGTCTAATGCATACATTGTGTAATTAGGGCCCGAGCACCGAATGGTGCGAAGCCTTATTGTTTTTGCTCGGGATTATTTATTTATTTATTTATTAGGGCCTGAGCACCGAATGGTGCGAAGTCCTATTGTTTTTCCTCGGGAGTATTATTTATTTATTTTTTTTCCCACACATTGGCCAATCGGGGTCCCTTAACATGCTCGAAAACTCTTGAAATTTGGCACACACGTCAGAGTCGTGCGACGCCAGGCTCGGGCAAAGGCTCGAAAACGGGCGTGGCAGGGGGGCTCTGTAGCGCCCCCTGTAATGCAAAAACAAACATTGGTGCACAGATCGGGCAATTATGTACGCACATGTACGAGAGTTGGTACGCATATAGATCTCATCGATCTGAACAACTTTCGCGCTCTAAACAATGAGCTCCGCCCAACAGGAAGTCGGCCATTTTGGATTGTTTTATAAGTGCATGTGGTGAACTTTTAAATACTCCTCCTAGGGAATTCACGCGATTGACATCAAACGTGGTGAACATGATGCCGAGACATTGCACTTGCTAAATTGCGAAGGGATTTTTGATATCTCGAACAGTGCTGCCATGGCGAGGTGACTAAGTTATGGCAAATTCAGAGAACCCGGAAGTGTCTAATATCTAAAGCAAAAAATGTCTTATTGTGATGACACGTGGTGTGTATGTTCGGCCAAGGATTCTGATCGCATCGATGTGCTTATTGTGAGTCCCGGGTATAGCGCCACCAACAGGTCCCAGGAAGTGGGACCCCGTTTGTCTAAAATGTGGGGTTTCATTTACCTACAGTCCAGTAACAACATAAAATAGTCCACTGATATTTACCCACTTGATGCACTTGCCCACCGTGCATTGTTTTCTGGGAGGCACCGTATAGCGATAAAAAAACGTGCGAGGGCCCGCCATTGCTGCTTGCAGCTATATTTTACTTTGATTTTATAACTGGTTTAGTTAAGGCTAATAACAGTTTATTTACATTTCTAACTTCAGATTTGGGGGACACGGTGGCTTAGTGGTTAGCACGTTCGCCTCACACCTCCAGGGTTGGGGTTCGATTCCCGCCTCCGCCTTGTGTGTGTGGAGTTTGCATGTTCTCCCCGTGCCTCGGGGGCTTCCTCCGGGTACTCCGGTTTCCTCCCCCGGTCCAAAGACATGCATGGTAGGTTGGTTGGCATCTCTGGAAAATTGTCCGTAGTGTGTGATTGTGTGAGTGAATGAGAGTGTGTGTGCCCTGCGATGGGTTGGCACTCCGTCCAGGGTGTATCCTGCCTTGATGCCCGATGACGCCTGAGATTAACCGTGACCCGAGGTAGTTCAGATAAGCGGTAGAAAATGAATGAATGAACTTCAGATTTGCATGTCTAGGGCCCTTGCCAGTGATAACCCCTAAAGAATGGCCTTTCTTGTTTAATCCACAAGCCATACCAAGAAAGGTTATATTCACTTCACTTTATATGTGCCAGGGACGATAATAAATTGCACTTTGAACCCCACATGCAAGACTAAGCAACAACTCCAGGTCTCTCTGCACTAAGGGAGACAGAGCCATTAAAGATAATACTGTCTCTCCAGGAAAACAACAGGACAGAATGTTATCCAGAATGTTACACATTTTTTCCAAACATATTAAATCTGAAAACTCTCTCTCACTCACTCACTCATTTTCTACAGCTTATCCGAACTACCTCAGGTCACGGGTAGCCTGTGCCTATCTCAGGCGTCTTCTGGCATCAAGGAAGGATACACCCTGGACGGAGTGCCAACCCATCGCAGGGCACACACACTCTCATTCACTCACGCAATCACACACTACGGACATTTTTCCAGAGATGACAATCAACCCTGGAGGTGTGAGGCGAACGTGCTAACCACTAAGCCACCGTGCCCCCCAAATCTGAAAACTGTACAGGATAAATTCATATACTTTCTTTGTGTGACAATTGCATGCTGCATGTATAATCAGCTGTTTTTCTCAAAGGCACTCATCAACTAGGTTATGTTTGATATCGTTTATAATTTATAATGCATCGTACAAGTCGCCATCAATACAAGTTATAGATGAAGAAACCTTCATTGAAGATAGTGGTTTTAAACAGTAATTTAATGGACTTAACTTACGAACTGAGGCTTCGGCTGCACGTCTGGCACAATTTCTGCTAAAGGCTATCGACACGGAGTTCCCTGCAGAGCAGAGGTGACACTACGGCTTCATGTTCAGCACAGCCTTTGCTGAATTGTGCCAAACTGAGCACTGTGTCTCTGCAAATCTCAAGCAATGACAGGAAATGACAATAATGCTTCTCTACATATATTATTCTATGTTGGCAAGATAGTTTAGCTAGAATTACTATGTTTGCAATATAGTAGAATTAATATAATAATAGTAGTACAGATTGAGACAGGCTACAACAGCAGATGACCATCCTCGCAAGTTGCTCAGGTTTGCTGATAGTAAAGTAATGGGATGCCACATGTCTGTCTCCTTCTGGCTCTCCCTTTTAGTTATGCTGTCATAGCTAGTCTTGCATCCTGTCTGCACTTTGCACTTTGCACTATGTACATTGTCCATCACATGATTGCAATCATACTTAACCCCCCGCCCTATCCATGTCACTTCCGATCTCCTAGTCTTCTGAGTTCCTAGTCTGATCACATATTCTTACGAACCTACTTCATCAATCCTGATGTTCTTCCCCTGGTTGAAGTCTCGCCACCTGGTGGACTCCCTGCCGGGGATTGATCTGCATGGTTGGCCAGTGAATCATAAAATTGTTCATCATTGAACCATTGTTATGACAGTCAGCTGTGTGGTCTGGTCTTTATCAGCAGTCTTTTGAAGACTTTGACAGGAATTAATTAGTTTTGGGTCTGTGGTGAACTCAGAGTTTGTGCTGACCCATTAGTTAATCAGGAGCTCTCAGTTATAAACTGTTGTAGAAATAACATTACTTACATTTACATTATTTACTGTCTAGTGTCAACCAAATGAGGATGGGTTCTCTTCTCTGTCTGTGTCCTCTTATGGTTTCTCCCTCATATCATCTCAGGGAGTTTTTCCTTGCCACTGTCACCTCTGGCTTGCTCATGAGGGATAAGGATAGATGTTAGACATATATAGTAACTTAATTTTAAACTTTAAATTTATTTATTTATTTTATTTAGTTGAATTGACTCAAAAAATTGACCACACTGGGTTTCAATCCCTGTCAGCCGAGAACTGGAATCTGAGGCTATCAGGTGCACAAGATCATCAAAACTTGATAGTTGAAGACTGTAGAAAGACCAGGTGATATTTTTCCTAACTTTAACTCGATGTTTGCTGATTTTCTGCTCACAATGGTTTTAGAGTGCTTATTTTAGTTACTACAGACTTCAGCTCAAACTAGTCTGGTATTTTTTCTCATATCTCACAAAGAAACTGTTTCAGCCCCCTTTTTTCCCCAAAACCATTCTGTGTAAAATCTAGATGTTGTTGTTTGTGAAAATCACAGATCAACAATTTATAAAATATTTAAACTAGCCCTTCTGTTACCAAAACCTATGCCACCATCAGAAGCACAGAGATCAGTTTTTCTTAATTTCCTGCCAGTGCTTTTGAGAACATGCAAAATTCACCAAAACCCAGTTAGGTCAACAGAAAGCGGGGTAAACGAGTATCTGGACACTTTTATTGCTGTAATTTTACCTACTTACTATTCATATATCCACTTACAATTTATGTATAACATCTTTTGACTTAATCCTTTGAACAAAAAAGATTTGCTTAGAAACAAACCTGACCACAATTTACTAGCATTGTTGCAAAACTGTAGCTGGCGATGACAGATTCAATAAGACGCAATAACACTAATCCCTTTAAATGGTTATTTGCCCTTGCTCTATAGTACAGCTCTAATGATGCAATCAAACATGCATGTGGCTGTTAAAAAACTGGATATTCTTTAAATTACATATATACTAGAACGTATTAAGGTGGCAAACAATTAGCTAAAGTGACTTTTAAAATGCTTTAATTGACAGATAAATTTAAGTCATTGTCAAAGATGAGAACCGGTTCTTTTACATGGAGCTGGAAGCTCTTCAGCCTTTCACGCCAAAGCACTTCATCACCAAATAGTCTCAAGAGGGCTTCCCAATACATCCATCTGTAACGTAGTAACCCGATTTAAAGTCTTATAGCGCTGTAATTCTGTAAAATGATTTAGAGGAAGATTTATACTTTTCTGAGCTACAATGTGCAACTTGAATTTGGGTGCCGGTAATAATAAATTCACTTGCATGGATATCAAATACAATCCTGGCATAGAGAGTCAATAGGTGTGGTGGAAAACATTCAGATACACTGGATGTCATGCCAATGGATGAAAGGGGAAAGCGTTAGAGGAATGAACAAGGCTGGGAGACATAATGATATTTATGCACTTGATGTACACACAAAAGCCACTCCCACATCGTGGAGACTTGGGTGTTTTTCATATAAATCACACACACACACACACACACACACATATATATATATATATATATATATATATATATATATATATATATATATATATATATATACATACATACATACATACACACACACAAATATATATATATATATATATATATATATATATATATATATATATATATATATATATATACACATACACACACACACACACACAATAGGCGAACGAGACATTGAATAGTAGGACGGTGGAGATGGATTAGTCTTTAGGCGCGGTCTAAAGCTCTTGGTGGCTCTTTTCCTTGGACACTGTGATGATATCTTCATCTACGATACATCCACGACCTGATAACACACTTGTACGGGGATCTGAGCTGCTTTCTTCGGGAGAATCTTACCTGGAGACCCGCAGTCAGAGCAGCACCCATTCCCAGGTCTGCCCAGAATCTCCTGAAGCCGGCGTCTGTGTGCTTCTTCTCCCGAAGCCATGCTGAACATTCGGACCTTTCAGACTGATGAACACCGAAAGCTGCGCTGTTTTCCGCTGGGATTCGGCTGTGATGTCACAAGAAGCTCCAGCGCCCGAAATATCGCGCTTCAGGCGATTCCTGACAGACGAAACATTTTCACGAGCTTTGACGGCGGTAACGACATTAAACGGATATGAAATTAATCGGAAAATATGACCTCAAACCCCGTGAGCTGGTGACTGAAGTACGGTTAGTTTGTGTCAATGCAGGACTCGTGTATTTAACGCCCTTCAGTAAAGAGAGACCTCAAGCGGTCGCGGCTGCACAACACGCCTTTATTCACCTCAGATGGTCACATTGAGGAAGGCGAAGTCTCTATGTTACTATACTAAAGCTTGGGTTTCATCACGGTTCATTTACACACACTGTCCACTTTAATAGGAACACAGGGGTCATGAAGCAACAGCACAGAGAATAAAGTGTCATCAGGTTTAAACCCACAGCAAATATCATAATGGGGAACATGGACTAGGGTGTTATCGATTGTCTTTAGAGTAGAGAACGAGGGGGGAAAAAAATAGCCACATTAACACTGGTAGTAGAATGAATCGTACTGAAGATCTGTGCATCATAGCTCACAACAGCTCAACCTCAAAGCAGTTGATCACAAACTCACACACGAAGGCCACAGACTGCTTAAGCATGTAGTGTGTAAAACTGTGTTGCAGCAGTTCCAAACAGTCTCTGGAAACATCATTTAGCTCATACTAATACTAATAATAACACAAGACCCCCGTCAGAAGCTTCTTGAGATGAGTTTCCGTGGCCCAGCAGATGGACATGAGCTTAAGATGACTGAACAACTACAAGCATTGGCTAGAGTGGTGTAAAGCATGGCACTTCTCCCATCAGAAGGCATGGCAACTGTGTCATGGTCAGAAATCCACATATTTTTTTACCATATTGACCATGACTACTGTATATTGCAAGATTACAAATTAAAGATTTAGATGTTGAATATTTACAGTTAGATATGAATGTTCTAACTTACAAACTGAAAGTTGTTCATTTTTTATTAAGAAAGCTCCCTATCTGTTTCCTACAGAGACACCATTGAACAAGCCTAAAAAACAAAGGTTATTCACAGTGACTTGGGGACTGGAGATTTAATCAATACACACTGTGATTTTAATCAATACAGATATGTAATGTACTGAGCTTCAATTAATCTTAAAACTACTTTTAAAAAAAAAAAAATAATAGAAAGAACATTGTGTATGCTGGCACTACCCATTTATGGCAAGTAAGAACAGCAACATTTTATAAATGCACAAAACAGGGAATAAAGGTAAAAACCGATGCACACGTTCACTCAACTGACTTTTGAATACATGCCAAATTCCAAAAGAGAGCGAAAAATAGGATTTGTTTATGATTCTGATCAAAATTAGTAAATTCTGTCCATTCAAACTACAGGCTGAAGTGACTTCTTGATGTAAATAAACTAAAAAGGTGAGACACTGAACTACAAGCTTTTGAAGATCCAGGAGAGAAATTCTCTATCGTGAGGAGTTGGAGCTGGAACGTGAGCGATGGCGTCTACGGCCCGGAGATCTGGAGCGAGTCCGTCTTCTTACTGGGGAACGGCGACGTGGAGAACGAGACCTACATTTTGTTGCAAATGTGTTTAAAAAAAGTTACAAAAAAAAAATTGAAAAGGTTTACAAATTATAGCACTAATTTTTACGTTCATATCATATTTTTCTATATTATATAATTTTTCAAGTTACGTTCATATCATATTTTTCTATATTATATAGTAGTGACAAAAGATGGGCAACCCTATTATACAGTATACAAATGAGGATGTTTATTAAATCCAAAGAAACAATACTAACCTCCTTCTCATACGAGGCGGAGTCCGGCGCCACATGGGTGGAGGAGGAGGCATCCGACGTGGAGGGGACAGCCTGCGTGGGGCTGGTCGCATCCTCTGAGTCAGGACAGCTGTCGCTGTGATCTCTTGACCATCTATTTGACCTGGGGATGGACACGGACACACGCACGCTCACAAAGATGAGTGCTTTTTCGGATCCAAACTATATAGCATACTATATGTAAGCCTTGGTTCTAAAATAACTTATTTTGACAATGTAGTAATAGGACCCATGGTACACTCTATGTAACCCTATGCCTTTCTGTTTTAGTCATGCTTTCACTTCACTCTATAAGACACTATTGAATAATCTGTGGTCTCTTGAGCTGTATATACTCATTAAGCCCACTACAACACTGGTGTAAGAAACTCACTTTATAGGCCTGCCTTTCTGACCTTTGCAGATGTACCCTGGACCTGTATGTAATCCTTTAATACACCAAAGGCTTGCACATCATTTACACACAATACTCTTCTTTCTGAATATTCTGACTTGGACAGCAGCTGCTCTAATCATGAAGACTGCCATTTTCATCACAATGATCCTATTCGCTGTGGTCCATTCTGAAGTTATAAACTCGTTAGAAGGTCCTTCAAATGGTCATTTCAAATGGTTAAAAAAAGAAATTAATTAAAAAAAAAAAAAAGGTAAACATTTTTAAATACACATTGCTTTAGCGTTTATTTGCACAGCTTTCATGCTGAATGAAAAAAAAATCAAATGGCAAAAAGTGGGCTTACGTACCTAAACTAAGATCAAACAGGTATAAAATGTATTTCAAAAAAATTTGTACTATTAAGCTGTAAACGTATATGACTCATGCATGCTTTGGGAAGGTTTACATCTTACATTGATTAAACTGCAACAGTTCTGAATGCATTACTGCCAGTAACTGTGCAAAAGTTTAAAAAGACTTTTTAAATAAAATGACTGTTTTTGATAGATAGATAGATAGATAGATAGATAGATAGATAGATAGATAGATAGAAATCAAATTTATAAAATGATGTTTAGATGTATTCCAAATGGCAATTAATTTTTGCAGTCTGATTCTACTCAAGGTTTACACAGTTGATTCAAAAAGGATGAACTCAAGGTTTTGTTGCAAGCAGTCCTTTCTAACTGATGCTCGATAGTGGTCCTGTCCAAGGACTTTGCAAGACACTGAATCTTCAATGTCGGAATTAGTACCCGACATTGGTAGCCCCTCAAACCAGAATCCGATCTCAGATGATATTCTAAGTACAGTACTGAACTCAGGTTGTACTTGCATGGCTTGCTTTAAAGTAGCATCCTTTAAGTCTCAAACAGGAGGGGTTACAAGGGTTTAAAAACAAAGCACGCTATTTTTTTTATTTTTTTGAGATAATGCACTAGCATACAAGCTCAGAAAATGCAGCAAAGGCTCGCTCTCATAAGTTTATGGTCTGCTTGTGTGTGAGCACGCTGGCCATCAATGTTGGAACTTACAGGAAACCCAAAGTGCTTACAGTGTGCAAACTTCACCGATTGTATGTACAATAAGTACACTTGTGTAATGATGAATTCCACTTAATTTGGACTGGGAAGCCAGAACATGGAATCGCATAATTTTCTACCACTTTTTGACCGTTAAGCTACAAAGTAGAGGGGAAAACAAGGGCACTGTTATCCTTATTTCTTTTTAGCCATTTTCTGCTAGCCAGCCTATTGTGATGAGTGATGTATTTGGACACCACACTATGCCAAATTGTGATTTTGTTACACCCCTACTAACAATATTTAGTAGTCATTAAAGTAAAACATAATATACAAGTAAATGAGAAAGAAAAATAAATCAGAATTGGAAAATGTACCTCCATCCATGTGTTTAAGGGCCTTCTGGGCATCCTCTGAAGTTTCATACTCTACATAGGCATAGCCTCTTGACAAGTTTGGATGACATCGATCTGATGGCATGTCAATCATTTTGATCTTCCCATATGTAGAGAAGATCTCTTGAATGTGATCCTAATAGCAAGAGAATAGATGAAGTTGCAACGTGTTGGTACTGTAGTTTGTCTATATGACTTGTAAAATGCACCTTACCTTGGTGACATTTCTAGTCAGTCTTCCAACATGAAGCTTGGTGGGCTTAGGGCTAGGGCTCCTCCTTTTCCGCTCTTTCTCATCAACTCTCTTCTGAGACTTAGACCTTAAATTGCATTAGATTAGCAAACACATTTTAAGTTTCTGAAACAAAACAGTAACATTACTATTTAAGGATCATTTAAATCATAAGCTGGATTGAGTCAAATCAACAAAAGACACAAATCAAGTGCCTCGGTTAACTGAAAAATTACATTTAAATATGACATTTCTAGATGCAGTATATACACTTTACATTCATTTAAAAAATGGTAATTGCATTCTCAGTCTACAAAAAAAGCAACTTACAACAAATCATAACAATATGAAGCTTTTAATTATTGTAATAAATTTTCATTCAACAATATTATTGCCTATTTAAAATATGCCATATTGTCCAAAAACCTACTTTGAACGCGACCGTCTGCGATTGTCATGCCGACGTCGGCTCGGGCTGGGTGATGCTGAAGAGCCAGAGGAGCTGGAGGATCGTGATGAGCTGGATGAGCCAGAGCGACTAGAGCCTGAAGAGGAGCTGGAGCCACTCGAGGAACCTGAACTGGAACCAGAGCTGCTGCTGGAGCTGGAACTGGACCTAGACCTAAATTGAGATCACAAGTTATACCATGTGCCTGAATAGTACAGAAAGAAAGAAAAACAATACGGAAGAAATTGTAATGAGAGAGTCTGCAAAAGTCTGACCTGCTGCTGCTGCTGCTCCCTGTAGAGTTACTGCGTCGCTTGCGGTTCTTGTCTCGACCCCTCTCTTTCTCAGCACCTTCCTTCACCACAGCTTTATCTTTGCCCCTTTCTCTGGGCTTATCTTCTGAACGCTCCCTGCGTTTGGTAGGTGATGGAGCCCTGTGGAAATAATAGAACATTTTATATAATAATTCTATAGAAGATCCCGATTATTACCTGGTATGTACTAGATACTAGACACTGGGCACCAGGTTGATATTTCTACTGCCACCCAACATAAAATTTTAGCAGAACCAAATTACCAATAGTTCTATTATAGTTCATAGCTCGACCTATAAATAAAGTAAAATTGAAAAAGCACATCGGCTCCCCGTGACCCAGGTAGTTCGGATAAGCGGTAGAAAATGAATGAATGAATGAAGGCCGAAATTCTGAAAAAATGAGCAGTTAAACTTAACGCAAAAAACTGCGGCTTTTGGATTATAAAATGTTATAAATGTGCACGACGTTAAAGCCTTTTCTTATTTATAGAAGATTTACATCTTTGTTTTTGAAGCATTAGCATTAGCGACACATTAGCCGTTGTTGTGCTAAGCGAAACCTGCCTCGCTTCTTTTACTACAGCCTTTTACTATTTACTTCAGTTAGCCAGCAACAAAAAAACTAGCTAGCTCTTTATTTACAAACCATATCAGACACGTTTAAATAATTAATATTCGGCTAATTAGCACGACGACACTGATGATCTCCAATAACACAATTAGCCGAAGGTTGCTAACGGCGTCGCGGTCGCTTTCTATTCATTTACAGAGGAACTGTTCAAAGCAGCTATGCTAAGCTGTATTACAGTAAACTACTGCTTTTGTGTGCACATTAAAATGTACAATTATTTACATTGTACTCGTGTACAATAATATGCAGTTAATTTCATCCTACAAACCATTAGCTAGCTTTGACCACACAGCGTGTTAGCTAACTAGCTAGCAGAATAAAATAGTCATAAAAATAGCATAATATCGCTGAGCTCTGTTATGTTTATCCAGTGTGAACAATATGCACATAATTACTGTAAAGCAGTCGCATAAACTAATACTTAAAAACAGTAACCGGTTTAAAGTCTAACTCACATCTTCTTTAAGCGCAACACGTCCAAGCGCTAAACCAATTGTCGCCTTTTGTTTGCGTAACCGACGTGATGACGTCACATATCGTGCGACAATCCTGATATGCTATGTTTATGTTTTCTTCGGCTCGAGATCTTTATCTAAACACATACAGTTTCTTTGTCATATTTAAGAGCCAAAATGAGCAACGAAACCGTTTTCTTATACGAATATAAGCAACTCAAAAGCTGATCAGGTAAAGAAGCAAATACTGACGGACCCCAAGGTACCGTTTTAGCCAGTGGGCTAAGATTGCTAAAGTGGTGTTTATTTAACTTCATTTCGTTTTATATCTGTCTTATGTTCGTTAAAGAGACACACATCAAAGCTTATGTTTTGTTTAGCGTATGACGTGTTTATTACTACTGTCTTGGTTTCATATATATATATATATATATATATATATATATATATATATATATATATATACACACATACACACACATATGTGTGTGTGTGGAGAGAGAGAGAGAGAGAGAGAGATGGTCTTTATGTAGAGAGGTCTTTGTTTAATAGAACCGTGTGTAATATTTACCGTTTTGTTTTAGCTGTAACGGAAACCCTAAGGTTTTGTGTACTTAAGACCTCGGGGACATGGGCAGGCTGGATGACGCTGCCAAGCGGAAGGTGGTGGAATTGCGTGAAGCAGGCCTAAGCTTCCGCAAGATAAAAGCTGTGCTGGAGCTGGAGAACATCAAAGTATCTGCTCAGGCAATCTACCTCTTCCTGAAGGAGTTTAATGGAAGAGGCAGACAAAATGATGCTCCCATGTCCGGGAACGGTGGATCTACAACAGCTTCGGGATCAAGGGATACAGGGCTAGGCGAGTCGAGACACAGTGGCTGGAGTGAGCAGCAACTAAGGAATCTGCTTCGTGAGGCTGCCCATGTTGCTGGCTTCTCATCCTCTTCGGACTCCTCAGGGCAGACTGGGGTAGCTTCAGAAACCAGGGGACACTCCTCTGGGGCAAGCATAACTAACCAGGAGCCACAGCAGGGAGACAGGAAGGACGAGGATGTCCGCATCATAAGTGTAACCTCACTGGCACAGAATACCCACCATGATGGCGTTCAAACAGTACGTTCAGGGTTTGGCTCAGGAGCAATGGCTGGAACATTTTCAAGGAGAAGGTACACACCCTCGCCAGCAAACCCAGTCCTTGTGGCTCGGAAAAGGCTCCTGGACAAGGCTTTGCTCCACAGAGCAAGGGCAAGTGTATTCTGATTTTTTTTTTTACATAGGCTCATTGAATATTGGTGGAACACAAAACGTAATCATGAAATAATTTCCACACTCGCTGTACACTTTGATTAGAACATCTCTACATCTGCAAGTTATGCAGCTATCTAATCAGCTGATCATGTTGCAGTATCACAATCCATAAAAGATTTGCTGATGCAGGTCAAAAGCTTCAGCTAATGACTATATCAAACATCAGAATGAGGTTTCTTGATGATGTTTCTGTAATCTCTTTTATCAACAAGGAGTTTCAGCCTGCGGATTCTCTGGAACAGGAATATGAAAATCACAGCTGATCAGCAGTTTCTCAAATACTTAACCAGCCAAATCACGAGTCACATAGATCACAGTTTTCCCTCATTCTGATGTTTGATGTCAATATTAATTTAAGCTCTTGACCTGTATCTGAAATGATTTCATGCATCGTGCTGCTGCCAGATGATTGGCTTATAGGATGAATGTTGTTCCAATTAAAATGGATGGTGATTGTATGCAAAACCTTCTTGTGAAAATTATAGGGAATAAATTACATTTAATAAAGAAGGTTAATAAAATAATTGTACAAAAGCTTATGTATCCTGAGGCATTAGTGGCCATTGCAATTTATTACCAAAATATGTAGAGGGATGTCGGACGTGCTGTCTTGGTCTAATTGGATGTCCAAATTATAAATGTCACCTCACTTGCAAATGCATAAAAAATATTTGAAAAGTTTTCACCAGATTGTGGATTTATTATTATATGTGCATTAGTATCATTAGATTTGTTGTGTTAGGTGTGTAATACATTTTGTAAGCTTAACCAATATTCTACAGTGTAGACAGTGACCTTCCATAAGCGTCAGCAGTCATGCCCAGCTCACAAGTTTCTGAGATTGCAAGCTCAAATCCTATGATGCCACATCCCTCATTGACACTTTGGGTCTGTGTTGAGGTGACGTGTTCAGTAGGAAATGTTGAAATGTTACAGTTATTAAATAATACTTATGACAAACCTGGTCATTTTTTATAGGTACGGGACAGTGGCCCTCAGTCTGCCCAACAAACTGTGTCATTAGTGAGAAGAGAGCAGTCCTGTTTCCCTTATTCAGAAGGAAGGAAGGTCATGTTACCTCAAACAAGCTCATTCAACCCCACTTCTACCCGACCTGTAGTAAGTAAATACATCTTGTTACACCATATTAGCACTGCCCCGTTTCTTTTGTTGCCTTTCAAACTTGTAAAACAAATGTGTATTTCCCAGAGGGGGCTCCACCCAGGGACCAACCTTTTTCGACAAGGATTTCAGCAACGTGCAAATATACCTACCCGCTCTACAGAACAGTCACCCCGTGTTGGCATTCGGATTCCTGTGCCAGGTCAGTCAAGTACCGGGCCACAGAACGCAAACTCGTCTGTAAGGGCTCCAGCTCCGACTAATCATCAGCAGTCTCCTCCAAACCAGCAGAGCAACGTGGACACCGGAGCACCAAGTGCACTGCAGGAGCAGGTCAAGTCTCTTGCTTCTGAAGTGCGCAGCCTTGGCTTGGCTCTCAGGATGATGGTAGAGCAGCAGGGCCGCCTGGAGAAGGAGCAGAGCCAGCAGACCCAAGTCCAAAAGCAGATCCTCAGCACCTTGCAGAAATTAGCATCTAAACAGGGACCCTGTGGCTTTCAACACAATACAACCCCTACACTGCCCCAGTGCCCATTGTCCTCAGCCTCCTACAGCCAGAGCACCTTCACCCCCAGCCAAGGCAGTAGTTTGTGCAGCCAAGCCCCATCCAGGTATAACGAAATCAATGGATCCACCCTTGAGAATATTGAGCCATTTTCTCTGGACACTCTCAGCACTGCAGCTATAGATGGCTTTCAAACCTCTGAGACTCTGTCATTCAACCGAACACACTCACCAACATTTACACAGGCACACACACAAACATTCACGTCTGAGATAGTCAGTTACACACAGCCTCACACAGACACTTATGCAGGAATGGACAGCAAGCCAGCAGAAATAGCCTCACCGAACACAGACAGATCCTTTCAGGTCTGCAGGTCTTCAAGTCAGTCTTCTACTGAAGCTATTTCTGTTCATGATCCCCAACTGACTATTGTAAAAATTGAAAATGTTTAAAAAAAAATGCAGAAACTGACAAACACCACTGTGTTTGTTCCTTGCTGAAATTTGATGAATTTTAGAGTGAATCATTTTATGGTACTGTAGCTTCAGCAATAGTGGACAAGTAATAGTAACACAAGCTTTAATAATGGGCCAATCATCATACCATACATTCACAAAAAACATTTAATATATCATAAATTTTGAATTAATTGTTTTTAATTCTCTATTTATGTGTGTTTTTTATTTAATGAGCAAATTACACGTTTTGTGTTTGGCAAAATAAGGCAAAATAAAACCTGACTGTTTTCTTAAATACATGACTATACAGTAAAAAGTGATTCATTTATAAGATTCAAATGATTTAGATATTGCAGTTGAAATTACACTTTTCTATAAGTATCAATTGCAAGCTGAATGATTCTTGTTATAATTTATTCGAGGCTCTGGTGCTACATCATAAAAGTAAAATGGTGTAGAGATCCCATCTGCCATCCCGAGCACTCCACAAAGAAACACGTGTTTACTTTTATACATTTTTAAAGGGAACTCAGAAAAGAAAGTAGAAGCAAGGCTAAAATCACAAAGCGTTAGTGTGGTCAGGTACCGATGACAGGTGAGAAGGCCTGGTGCACAGTTAGAAATTTAAAAACTCAAGTTCTTCCACTTCAACCTTGGCAAAACATGTCTTTACATGGTTATTGTCATTTTGGAAATTTGTTTGCTCCTCTTAGTTCCTCTGAAAATCATATATAGACTATTATGTAAATATACCAATAGAACAGTGTGAGGAAGGTTGACATGACGGTTCACAAGACTTTGGCCATATATTGTGTTTTGTGTACTCAGCCCAACATAGTAAAAGCAATCACTCTGTATGGGTTGACACATTACAGATCGTTACAGATGTTTGTGGCAAAACTCTTGTGGTAGTTTTGCAGTGTGACTGGGGGAATTGCCTTGCATAAAAAAAATGTGGAATGATGGACATGCTTGCAGGGAAGGAACTGCATGTTGCTTATAACGGTTCTGATAAACATTTGCATTCACCCTGTGAAGTAGCTGAGGCTTCTGCTGCAGAAAACATCTCCTAAACCTTGACACTGTCAGCATGCTGCGTGGACAGAGGAGAACTGGTCCACTTTACTGATGAGTGAGTTTAATTTATTTGGGTCCAATGGGAAACATTGTCTTTTCATCAAACTGGGGAAAGACTGAACCCAAAGTGTGTAAAGAAGTCCCTGAAAGGTGGAGGAGGAAGTGTCATAGTTTGTTGGATGTTTGCGGCAGCAATTTTCATGCAAGGTAATGCCCCTGTAACAATGCTAACAGGTCCTTGAAGGTAAGAACATTGAAATAATGAAATGGCCAGGCCAGAGTCCTGATCTAAAACCGATTGAAAATCTTTGGAAAGTCCTTGGCAACAAAGTTATTGTTAAAAAACCCTCTACAATTACAGATCTGTGGAAGAGTAGAGAATACGAAGATCACACCAGGGCAGTGTGAGAAGCTAGTGAAGTCTTGCAGCTACAGATGTGCTGAAGTCATTCAAAGCAAGGGCCTACTAAATGTGACATATGTAACCCTCAAAAATTTGAGTTGTAACGTTCTTTTGTGCTACACAGTGGTTACTGTTCTCTAATTTTGATCAGTGTTTTCCACAAAATAAAGGTTTTTGTTGAAGTGTTTTGGTTATTTTCTTACTTTATTTTTAACATGCTATTAGAACAGTGGTGTACCCACAGCTTATATAGCTGATGTTCCTTCAAATTCTGACCAATTATAGTTCAGAAAAACTGAACAATTGTTCTCTAATTTTGAACTTTTGATAAATCCTCTAATAAATGAGGCAATTAAATATTTGCAGTGTAACAACAGGCCTTTAAATCGCACGATCACATGTTTTTCAAAGTTGTATAAGTATTAAAAGTCAATGATTCATTATTTTCATTAAGAAAACAAAAACAAACCAAATTATTATAAACTAATTATCAGTGATGTTTTGATACTTGTAATGCTAATTAACATACAGTTGAACTAGCAGGAAAATTTGATTTTAAATAAAAAGCCAAAAAAAATAAAATTTCAGCCATTTCAGATTTGATGGTTTATGCCATTGTTCTTGGGGTAAGATAAAAAAAAAATTACCATTTTGGACTGAGTTTTTCAAGGAATGTTAAAGACGTGCTAACATTTTGACACAGTAGTAACACCATTGTGAGTGTTTAATGTGTTTTCTTTATTGATTGGATGATTATGACAGATTCTTTTCCAATTCTGTGAAGTTTCATAGTTTGAAGGAATAGATTTTATAGGCGGGGTGGCTTGTATATTTACATACTGTATTTTTCTTTTAAACTGGAGTCAGCGAATGATTTTGTGAAAGGTAGAGAATTAGTCATGTTTACTGCCATGTCATTAGATGGGAGAGGCTCATTTGATTCTGACCCCTAACATCTACTCCGATGTCTGCCATAAAGAATTTGCAAAATAAAAACCATAATTTGAAATCAGCACTCAGTTCATTTTCAGTTTAGTGTTAGTGGGTTAAGCTCATTCATTCATTCATTCATCTTCTACCGCTTATCCGAACTACCTCGGGTCACGAGGAGCCTGTGCCTATCTCAGGCGTCATCGGGCATCAAGGCAGGATACACCCTGGACGGAGTGCCAACCCATCGCAGGGCACACACACACACTCTCATTCACTCACACAATCACACACTATGGACAATTTTCCAGTGATGCCAATCAACCTACCATGCATGTCTTTGGACCGGGGGAGGAAACCGGAGTACCCGGAGGAAACCCCCGAGGCACGGGGAGAACATGCAAACTCCACACACACAAGGCGGAGGCGGGAATCGAACCCCCAACCCTGGAGGTGTGAGGCGAACGTGCTAACCACTAAGCCACCGTGCCCCCTGGGTTAAGCTCATATGGCTCTAAAATAGATGAAGCATGAATGAAATTCACAGTGGTGATGAGTCTAAAGTGAGCAGTTAATTTTTCTCACTCAAATTTTAGAACCCTGTTCCAACCAGATAAGTCTACATTATGTAGATTTATCTGCCTGGAACAGGGTTCTAAAATGTGAGTGATGTTAAAGCTAGTAGAAGAGCCACTTTTAGAGTCAGTAACTTTGCCACATTGTGGCCGAATCCCATACTACCTCTAGAAAACTAGTTCTTAAAGTCGGAGATAGCACACTCTTGTTGAGGCTCAACCTGATCCCCAAACACCTGATGTGAGCAAGCATGACATCACAGATGTCATACTGCTAACTCTTTTAACCATGCTAGGATGAGACAGTCATCAATGCAGTTCAGTTTGTGGATGCCCTGGAGTCGTAGACAAGCCAGAGTTGCATCCATGCACTTTTTTAAAGGTGCATGGTAATAAGGCTAGACCAAAGGTTAAAACTCTATATTGGTAAGCTTCACCCAATTCCTGCTTTCTGGTAGAATCTCGATGTAAAAGTATGCATCCTTTAGATCTGTCATGATAAACTAATCCTTGGATTGATTTTGGAAGTCAGTAAGTTTGAGTGTTGAATCTTGAACCTATAGGTCCACAGAGTATAGTTCATGCTGCACAGACCTAAAATTAGACACAGGCCCACGTCCCCCTTGGGTACTGGAGGTAGAAGTCTGGCTCCCATTTCCATTACATTTTTAGAATTTTGTGATCTTTCGTTATGGTTATCAGAACTAACTGAGATACATTTGGCAGTAGCTGTTATGTTGCTAAATAACCTGAAAGAGGTATATTTTTTATATAATTGGCCTGCTCAGGGCCAAGACACAGTATGCTGGCAGGAAATGACCAAACTGTTCAAGGAGGAAGATCACTAGAGAGTGAAAGTGAGGCATTCCTGCTTCCTGAATCACCAGAAGGGGTGGGGTTGGCAGAGACACCGCTTGAGTTCATCAGAGAGGTTGGATATATGATGTAATAATGGTGTGCTCAGATCCAAGCAAGGGGGCCTGCACTCAGGGAGCTTACATGCATCAGGTCTTTTTAGCCCCTCTGAAGGAGGACCTCCTCTTATTCGGACTGTGTGCACTGCCCAACCCATCAATTATTTCTGTGGCCACACTAGCCTTCTACTTCTCCCTGTAGGAGCTAGAACATGGTCAGGAAAGACTGGTGGGGGCCCAGATCTGGCAAGGGATCAACTCTTTGAACACCACTGACTGCAGCTTAGCCTCCTGTTGGCTGTCAATGACAGTTCGGCAAACAGGCCAGGATGCAAAATTGGGGCATCCAGGGGGAAGGTCTCATCATTCTTTCATCATTCATCATTCAGCATGGTACGCCTGCAGAACTGCCATGGTGTGCATGGAAGCACCAGTCTGACCTGTCTCATGTTCCAGTCATGTTCCAGAGTTCAAGTTCTGCCTCAAAAATTTAAACTCAAAAATTTAAACTTCACAAATTCAGTTTTTTTTAATAGAAAAGCATGCAATTGCCAAAATGCATGCAATCAGCCCCCTTAAGGACTCATTAGTCTTCTCTCAAACATTCATTCATTCATTCATTTTCTACCGCTTATCCGAACTACCTCGGGTCACGGGGAGCCTGTGCCTATCTCAGGCGTCATCGGGCATCAAGGCAAGATACACCCTGGACGGAGTGCCAACCCATCACAGGGCACACACACACTCTCATTCACTCACACAATCACACACTATGGACAATTTTCCAGAGATGCCAATCAACCTACCATGCATGTCTTTGGACCGGGGGAGGAAACCTAACCACTAAGCCACCGTGCCCCCCTTCTCTCAAACAAACATTGCAAAAATAAGTTGTGAGTTGTCCCCTGTAAGAAAATGGGGTCACAGCAGCACACATCTTCTAAATAGTTTGCTCTCCAGAGTAGCCATTAATTGCAAAAAACAGATGGAAAAACACTAAATATACAATAATTTGTATATTTATAATATAATTCACATAGACAGAAAAAATGTCACGGAATCTTGAATTTCATGACATAGATGCCCTTTTATGGTCTTGATGTCTCTCAAGAATAAGCTACCTGGCCACATGATAGACAGAATTGTATATGTTTTCACACAGACTTCAGACACTGAAGCAGCAGAGGTGTTCCTAAAAGCATCAAGCTTATGACCTCCGTCAAAAGTGAAATATTACATTCACCATGGACATGGTACACACACACCTAAGACTGTGCTCCCTGCTCAGTGCTCCCTGTTTATGTTGACGTAAAATAAGAAGCATATTTTGTAGCTTTATTCCCATTAATGTGTCTGTGCTTGAGAACTTATGTCACTGTCATTGCTGGCCATCCACCACATACAAGTCTTTAAATGCCCTGCCATATTTCTGCTCTTCTGTTTTGCAAAGAACATTTTGAGTTCCTCCAGTTCAGTTTTGATGAAGTCTGATGTAATGCATATACTTATTGACCCAAATCATCTGGGTGGAACCATGTGAGGAAAAGCTGTTAGTGACTAACAAAAAGTAAGGATAGTGTGTAAATTATGTGTATTTTTACAGGGTTCAGACTTGCAGGGTTAAGACAGATGTTGTCTAAAATTTGAGTAAAAAGTACCTTTTGAAAAAGCTAAATAAATGGACTTTTTTAGGGGGTAATCATTGGTGCTATGTAAAGCTTGCTTTAAATAAGCTTAGTTATATATATATATATATATAAAAATTTTTGTCATGGAAATTGTTACCACACATTTATTTATTTTTCTTTTTTTTTCAATTTTTATAAAGATTTCACTGAAATGTAGTTAGATTTTATTTCTTTTCATTTTCTTAAATGTTAAATTTTTATGTTTTTATTTTGATTAAAGCATGAGATTAATATTATTGAGAATCTGTAACTACAAAAATACATAAAGGTTCATTTAGAAATTTTAGTATATATTGAATAAAATTAGGAACATTAATTAAACAGGGTCTTAAGAGTATATGTGTGATTCACGGCTAACTGCACACAGCTTGTGGGGAGAGGGGTTTAATGTAAAGCCCACAGCTGGAGTGAGGTCCAGCTGATCCTCAGACACCCCTGGTGGAGGAGTGAAGCGGAAGTGCTGCAGTAAGGAGGTGAAGAAGAGAAAGAGTTCCATCCTGGCCAGACTCTCTCCCAAACACACCCTGCGCCCTGAAAACAAAATACCCTTGAAACCAACATAATTATAGAGCAATAAATTCAGCAGTCAAAAGCATTTCAAACTACCTGCAGAAAAAGGCATGAAGGCATCATTCTTAACAAATTGGCCTTGCTCATCTAGGAAATGTGCTGGGTTAAAGGTCTGTGGGCTCTCCCATTGAGTATCATCTTTCAACACAGATGTCAGAAGAGGAAGCACACAGGTACCCTGTAGTGGACAAGAGCTTTACATGTCAATACATTTAGTCACCTTTATATAATTATGTACTGTGAGAGATCTGTAGTTATACAGTACCATACATATAGTTTGCTAAAAAGTTAACACTAGCCTATACAAATTATAAACAATAATTTCTATAATCATTTTTTATAGATTGACCTTCTTGATGAAGAAGCCCTGGAATTTAACATCACAAGTAGTGGCATGTGGGAGACTCATGGGCACTATGTTAGCTAGTCGCTGAGTTTCATGGATCACTGCATCTGTGTAAGGCAAATTCTTTCTGTCCTCCACAACTGGCTGACGATCTCCAATGACTCTATCGATCTCCTCCTGGACATGGTCTAGAACAAAAAACATATATAGTGTATATGTTTACACTATATATAAAAAGAAAAAAATGCACACTAAAATCATTACAAACATTCTGGTACTGCATTGGTCATTCGGTGGACAATGCTTATGCAAGTTTATAAATTAAGTACAGTTTTACCCTGAATCTGAGGATACTTGGCCATTAACAGAAGGCACCAGCGTAGTGTTGTGCTAGTGGTGTCAGTTCCAGCAGCAAACAGGTTGGAAATGGTTATAATGAGATTGTCTTCATGAAAATATGTGTCTTTATCTCCAGCTTTCTGTCCAACAAAAACAACATATGCAACCATTAGTCAGTGTGACACTAATAAACTTTAATCCTTTTAGAGTAAATTCTCTGATGTCTACCTGCCAACATTAAATGTCAAATGTTATATGCATTAATGCCACCTGCATCTCAAATACAGCAAGATAGGTTTACTCTTTTTTGGTCACACATTCTTATATTACTGTATCAGAGCAAAGATAAAAGAGATAAAAGAGACAACACTATTTAAACTTTAACATACTTTTGGAACATAAAAACATAGCACTTGTGGAACATCATTTCTGCACTATGCTGCTTTGCAATTTCTTTGTGTTGTTCTATGTTGTTTGGCTTTTTGGTCACAATGGCAGTGATGTATTCTATAGAAAAATGCTCGGTCAAGCATTTGGCATTATTCAGCATATTCAGCAAGATCTATCATGTTTGTTTTAGTATTTACAGCATTAAAAATGCATTATCCACCACCACATCCTCAAGTAAAAAATGTCTAAAGCAGGCTTTGCGATGTAGAAGTGTGCACAATAATTTTTGAAAATAAAATTCTGAAAAAATTATATTTCTCTCTATCTCTAGATAGATAGATAGATAGATAGATAGATAGATAGATAGATAGATAGATAGATAGATAGATAGATAGATGCACCCTTAAGTGTTTAAATTTTTTACATATTGTCACAAGAAAAAGATACAGTACCTCTGCATTCTTTTTGCGTATAAGAAAAGAGTCAACCAAGCCTCTGGTTTCCTCAAGATTTAGTGTCTCCTCCAAATTTTTCACAAGCTCCTTTATTTGCTTTAAATTTTGCTTGCGCTTTTTCATTATGAGCTTCCAGTCCTTTAACCAGCATCCAAGCCACGGAAACATATTATAAATCTACAAGTAGATGCAAATACAAACTTGTACAAATGTAGTTTCTGCCTCAAACATTAACCATTTTATATAAGATCACAGTACACACATATACATGTATATAAATTCTTTTCTGATTTGTGTTGTTGTTTTTTTTTGAAAATCTGTGCTATAAAGTGACTTTTATAAAGTTAATTGTTTAGATAAGCATGGTACCTGTATAGAAGGTGAGCCACTAAGCTTGATGGTCTCATTAGCCCGGTTAACCATTTCTTTGAATTGAAGGTCACTGTATTGAAACCTGCTTCCATACACAATGGCTGAGATGACATTTGAGGTGGCATAATTTAATGGCTGTGAAGTATCAAAAGGTCTCCCTGTAAAGTTGTAGGGAAAAATTAATATCTCAAATATTTCCTTTGTAGAAATGCTATTTAAACTGGCATTAGTTTCTGCATTTTCTATAAAAATGAAAGTAAAGTTACTAAACTAAGTTTAATACTATTTTTTAAATATACTAATAATTTAGATTTAAATTTAGTCTTTATAAAAACTGTCCCAGTTTTATCATAGTTCATCAGAAATTTTTTTTTAACAAGAGAAAGGGAAATTTTTCCCTGAAGTTAATGGAATACATACAACTATATAAACAATTGTGATAGGATAAAATACGAAAGAATTTCGAACCGCTTTCCAAACTTACCAATATGTAGTTATGTACACTGTACTTATAACTCAGTTTTTATTCATTTTATAATTTAAATAGGTCAGATTTAACAGATGTTTTTCTACTTATAGTTTCAGTTAAATATATACAATCAATTGACACAACCGTGGTGGGACTCTTCAGCAAGAAAGACAAGTCAGCAAACAGAGAGGAAGTGCAACTTCTATCTGCCTGGTGTAGAGCCAACAACCTGTCTCTGAATGTTGATAAAACTAAAGAGATGGTTGCTGACTTCAGGAGAGCACAGAGCGACCACTCTTTACTATCTTTTACTATCTGCTCTACTATCTGCATTTTTTTGCTTTGTACCCAGTTGCAATGACAATAAATCTGAGTCTAATCTAATCTGATCTAATCTAATCTAATTTAATCTAATCTAATCTAAAGGTCAATACTAATTCTGTATTTAACGTTAATTAAGTACAATTTTAATATATAAACATATATATATATATATATATATATATATATATATATATATATATATATATATATATATATATATATATATATATATATATATATGTAAAAAATGCCTTTTAATATTTCTCAAACATTCGGCCACATTCATTCATTCATCTTCTACCGCTTATCCGAACTACCTTGGGTCACGGGGAGCCTGTGCCTATCTCAGGCGTCATTGGGCATCAAGGCAGGATACACCCTGGACGGAGTGCCAACCCATCGCAGGGCACACACACACTCTCATTCACTCACGCAATCACACACTAGGGACAATTTTCCAGAGATGCCAATCAACTTACCATGCATGTCTTTGGACTGGGGGAGGAAACCCCCGAGGCACATGGAGAACATGCAAACTCCACACACACAAGGCGGAGGTGGGAATCAAACCCCGACCCTGGAGGTGTGAGGCAAACGTGCTAACCACTAAGCCACCGTGCCCCCCCCATTCGGCCACATTGAATAATGAAATTCAATTTTTTATTACTCATAAATATAAAAATGAAAATAATAATTTAAACTAGTAAATGTGACTTTATTTTGATTGTATATTGAATGAATTAATGTCATTTGACTGTAAAGAAATTTACCTTGAAATTCTTCCAACACTTCTCTCAAATAGTGTGTTTCTTCTATGATTTTCTCTTCACTTCCTCTTTTGCCCATCCCAAAGTCTCGAAGGGTGGTGAGGGAAAATCTTCTCATTTCTTTCCAGTTTTCACCATTGCTAAACAGAATTCCTAAAGTTGAAAAAGAAATTAATACAGAAAAAAACTAAAATTCTGAAGAAGTTCAATGATTTGTTTAATTATTTTTCTTTTAATGACTTGTCCTCATCAATGATTATTTTCATGGTAAGATCAATGTAGGTAAATCATGATGTTTTGTAATTTCTCCTTAAAACAAATTCTTGCAACTTTTCAACAATGTCAACAAGAAGTATTATATAATGTACTTCCATTTATTATTCAATATAAATACTTTGAAAGAATCTAAAAATTGTATTTAATGAGTAAATTTGTTTTGAATTGTTAAGAGCAGGACAATTAATTAGAATAGGTTTAAAAGTCATTCTTGTTTTATAGGAATGGCATGCATTCAGCAGGAACATATGTAAGTCTGGAGTGTACAATATGGCATTGTGTATATACACTCTGATGGGGTCTGGATACAAAGAGGAAATGAAGGAGGTGTCTTTTTGAAGGTAGTTTTTTATAAAAGAGTAAATGATAAACACCTTCACAGTCTCCAGAAGCACTGATAAAGAGTATTCACTGATTAGGGGCCAGGGCGTTGGACATAACAGGTCATCTTTGGGTCTAAGGCAAGCACAGGTTCTTGAAGGTAGTTTGTCATGAAGAAGCTAATGACAAACACCTTCATCAGTCAGCGGTTACTAAGTGTATTATTATAGAGGATTATGTAGCAAAGGCAATATTCGATGGAGTAATATGCTGTGGCTCCATCACAATGTGGCATGGTTATGTAGGGTTCTGCAGGTTATGGTTGATAAACTCTGTTGGGTGCTCTGAAAACAACATGGACTTTATATATAACTGAAGCAGTTTTGAGGGCAAAGTTAGCCTTTTATGGCAGAATGGTGCCCATTGCACTCAGGAAGGTAAAAAAAAAACAAAAAAAAAGAAAGGAGTGCCCCACACTGAGCCAGCCATTTGGAGCACTATCCTAAATATTGTGTCTATATATACAAAATGGTTCCCTTGCTTCAGTATACAAACATTAAACTGGTCCTGAAAGCTTGAAGAGAGAGTTGTAATATTAGGTGGTGAATGTTTTAATGTAGTACTTCCTGGCAACACTACGGTGGCCGGGAAGTGCAAAACACATTAACAAATCCGAAAACACATTAACAAATTAGAAAACAAATTAACAAATCCCAAAACACATTCAAAGATACACGTTCCTATATATGGGCTTTAAGATACACCCACTTATAATTTTTTTGAAAAAATGGAAACTTTTTTCTGTAGGGTTTTTCTCCTAGCTTTTTGAATTCATGAAATTAGCATTAATTCATTCCACAAAGATTATACCCAGACATTTAGTAAACAAAAACGGACAAAAATAAATAAATGGAACAAAGAAAATGAACGTCCTTAACTAAAACATTTAAATGTATATAATTTACAATCATTTACAAGTTAATTATATTAGATTCAGTGAAGAAGTATTTCTTTTACCATGTCCTTTGCTGATGTCAAAGAAAATGGGACTGATATCCCTGTTTCCGAATTCCTCAGCATTATTTACAAGTGCTTGTTTGACGGTTTGATATCCAGCCAAGACAACAACTTTCTTAGGCCCAAAATACACAGTGAATACTGATCCATATTTCTTTGACATCTGCAAAAGGAAACAAAAAGTTAACGTCAGTTCCAATTTTTATTTATTTATTTTTGCTTTTAGAATGAGTCATATTTGGATTGATGGGAAATGTATGATAAAACTGAACAGAGAACAGATGAACAGATAAGAACATGAACTTTTGGAAACGTAATACTTGTGAATGGAGGGCGGAGCCAGTGGAAGAATGTGGTAAGGTTTACACACCTGTGAACCTATTCATGTTCTCTTTCTTATGCAGGGACACAAGGCACTTTCCATTAAAGACAGATGAGACTCTATTATTCTATTCTAATACACAGAAATTAATCTAACACAAACACACACACAAAGTTCATCAAAGAAAGGTTTTGAACAAAGAAATAGATAAATGTTTCTCTGCATACCCTGACCTGAACACACCACCAACTTATCAGTTTAACCATCTTTACTTCTATAGAAGAGCTTTAAACTTAAATTTTAAGTTTAAATACATAGGTTCTGCAAAAATCTGGAGGTTCTGTAGATGCATTTGCATTTTCTTTGGATGGGGAATCCTTTGTGTCCTTTCTGAAAGGGAGTTCCCTAGTTGTGCTGATTTGGTCTGGTCAAGTTTGGAGTGATGTGCTTGATATGATTCTGTTTGACTTGGTTGATTCAATTGATCATTGGTGTCATATGGTATATTTTTATCACATTTTTCTGATTGCCATTTTAATTTTTTACATCTTTTTTTAGCTCAAACACAGATGTTATCAGTGTTTAGAAAAAAACTAAAGAATGATATTGTACTGTATATAAAACTTGTTATATTGAAGCTTGCCATGTTTGCACAGCATACAAATCTGGCATCCTGTGCAGGGTGTATACAGATTTGTGCCCAGAGTCTCCTGTGATAGACTCCTGGTTCCCAGAGACCTAGTAGAATAAGCATTGGTGGTGGCAGTTTATTTACAGGGGGAGCTGAGCCATTACAAATAATATTTGTAAAATAGGTCTTGCACTTATTTTTTATTTATTTATTTTTTCATTTTATGAAATTAAAGAAGCACTCGGTTTACAAAATAAAATGATTTCGCAACGACAGTACAACAAACACCTATAGCACTGGGGTTATATTTACAAGATACTGCTTAATAATAGTTACCAGTTACTATTTTGAGTCTCAAACCACCAGGACAGTACAACATCATCATCATTTTATGAAATTAAAAAAGCTGCTGTCTTTGCATCCGCAGGAAAATCGTCAACAGATTACTCTTTGTGCGAAAAATCATCATCTGAACCATTCTGTTCCTTAAGCTGAGGTATGTTTATATTCTCATTGTCACTAGAAGCAAAGTCTGATTTAGAATTACGAGGTTTGGCACAAGAAAACGCTCAATTTTAAAAATAAAATGTAATAATATTACACCTATTCCAGCATAACTGAAACTTATGTCACGTTACGTTACGCATGCGTAATAAGTAAATGTTTTTACTTTATTTCATTTGGTCTTTTAAATTATTAATTAAATTATTAATTAGAACACAGCCTTTATATTATTGCTTTAAAAACAAAAATGTTTGCGGGTGCTATGGGGGTACTTTGTTCTTTCTTGAAGCACCTTCTAGCCCCTCTCTGGTCTTCTATTCTCATAAGCAGTGAAGAGAATGACTTGGGGGATATTTTTACTAATGTAGTGTATTTATAGCTTTGTAGGGATACGAAATATGAACTATATATGCCACACTATATGATGCTTATAATGCTTTAACTGAAATTTAAAAATAAGAGTAAACAGTCATGGAGCTGTAGTAAGGTAACAATAAGGTTTACAAGCACTGTAGTTTTTTTCCTCTAGATATTTCAGTCTATAAAATAATCAGTAAACTGCTCATATGTTCAGTTGCTTTTTTCAACATGCACTATTGTAGAACAACTGTTCCAAATCAGAAGTGTTGTTCCCACCAACTGGGATTATAAAAGCAAAAGGCTTACCCAATAGAAATCATCAACCTAAACTAAGGTTCACAACTAACCTGACACAATGTGTATAAAATCCCCAATAACCAGAATTAAAAGTTATTAAACATTTACTACAAAATATAGAAATGGATTTTATATCTGAAATTTGTCCTTGTGTGAATTTTGTCCAGTGTATGCAAGAGAACAGTCATGTCAGAAAGACAGGTCTTTGTTAGATGTATGCCTTAAGCAGTGTTCTCATCTTAGAATCAGAAATCGTTGAATGACATAACCAATTTGTTAAAAATGAAACAATAATGCAGTAGTACAAGTAAACAAAGTGACTACAACAGTCAAGACACTCACTTCACATAGAGTCATGTAGGGTCTCTTGAGGTTCAGCTGCAGCATGTTTCCTAGGATAGGTAGTGGCTTAGGACCTGGAGGCTCTTTGTTTTCTTCCTGAGAGCTGGCATCAGAAGACAAAAGATAAACAATCAGCAGAAACATCATCACAAGTCCAAGCAATATGCCAGTGCTGGTAGGTTGCAGGAGAAGCTCTTCCACCAAAGCCATTCATGAAGATGTAATCAGAGACAAATGTGTGGGACAAAAGTAGAAAGCAGCAAACTGAAAAACAAACTGCTTGCGTTGCTAGCCTGGTGGAAACCTAAGTACGGTTGCCTGGGAGTGGTCATTGAACCAGGGTGAAGCTGTGTTAAAATAAAAAACCACAGGAGAATGTGTTTGAGAAACACAATAATATTTCTGCATCATTTTACTCAATTGTTTTTTTTAATAACCAACTATACTTTTGTTTTTGACTCTTTATTTTATTTAATATATTATATGTTTGTAAATTAAGTAACACAAATATTGGATATACTAGAATGTGAGCTTCCATTTCCTGAAATGTGTTAAACAAGTTTGAAGTTTCAACAACATAATTATTTCTTAGCTATTTATTGACTCAACAAGAAGATTCATTCCAAGCAAATAAGAATCTCATACCAACTGTTAAACATGGAGGTGGAAGTGTTATGGTTTAGGGATGCTTTGCTGCAGCAAGACCTGGCCAGTTTATTATCATATAATCCACTATGAATTCAACATTGTATCAGAAGGCACTTGAGGAACATGTGATACCATCTGTCAAAACTTGACCCTGAAGTGGAACTGGACCTTGCCACATGACAAAAAACTACCAGTAAATCCACCAAGACCTCATTGAAAAGTAAAAAACAGAGAATTCTGGAATGGCCACAGCTGAAAGAATTCTGCAATGAAGAGTGGGGTAAACTTTCTTCCAGTTGATGTCAGAAACTGGTAGATGGCTACAAGAAACATCTCACTGAGGTTATTTCAGCCAATGTGCGAAATACTAGCTATTAGGGCATATGGTGTTATAATTTTTTCCTCAGTTGAAATGATCATTTTGATTGTTTCTTTTGTTGAATAAGTACCAGTACCAGCCTATATTTGCTAATTGCCTGGTTAACTTTCATTTTGGTTGGCATTTAAATCATGCCAGCACTAAATATCCTCACAAAGTATCATCAGTCTTGCTGCATTACTAAGCCATTTGTTTATGCTGCTGTTTTCTTGCCTTTTTTCTCTCTTTTGTGGTGTGAGTATTGTATTGTTCTTCACGCTTGTGTGTCATGCATCTATACTAATAATCTCCACAACATGGATTCTACAGTTCCTGCTGTGGATGACTCTTTACTGAATACTTTGACTAAGATGAATCCAGCAGGGATTCTCCAGTTCCAGGTTAACATAGCCTGTCAGGGAGAAAAGCTAGCAACCTATCAATAACAGCTAAGCTGCATATGACTTGTGCCCAGCTGCTATAAGCTTTTCAAGACTCACCTGCTGCTTGGTTGGAACCTGAGGGGATGGCTCTACCTGAAAGGTTTGATGACTCTGCTGACCAATGCCATGGTTTCTTCACACAGTGTGATATCTTCTTCACAGACCAGCCGGAAGTCCTATAAGCATGAGACAACAATATAATTTCCCTCCTCACAGGGAAAGCTCTGGACTGGGCCTAGGCAGTATGGGACAATGACCCATAGGTACACACTTCCTTTTCCTACTTATTGCATCTCATTAGAGATGAGCATGAGTATCTGGCAGGAAGAATGGACATATCTGTGCAATTACTCCAGCTTTGCCATGATTCAAAAATGGCCACCAACTACACTAGCAGACAGACATTAGCAGGCCAAAGTGGTTTGAATGAGAAGCTTCTATGCACAGTTTTCTGGGAGGGATTGGATCCTGCATTACAAGCTGACATGGCATGCAAGGTTAAGGACTTTCCATTATTACAGTACATCACATTGACCTCTACCACTTCCATTCCTGGTCTGCATCTCATTACGGTGAAAGCAGGCAAGCGACCTTAAGTCATTCAGTCAAGACCCGAATTTCCATGGAGGAATGCTAACGCAGCAGTTGTGCCTTTATTGTGGCCAAGCCAGACATCGATGTGTTACCTGCTCTATGAAACAGCGACTACACATTTAAGGTAAGCCTGAGCTCATGTTCCTACAGTCTGCTGCTACCCATAAAACTTCACTATGCGAATGCTGTGTCTTATATACTGTAGACACCCTGACTGACTCTGGGTCAGCTGTCAACCTGATTCACCACCAGCTGGTTGGACAACCAACCCAACGGGGATGGCTACATAATTCACCAGACAGTGCTGTTTGTGATATCATCCACAGCCATCCCCATCATTCTGGGGTTCCCCTGGCTTAACACCCACAATCCACTAGCTTCATGGAGAAACAAAGGACTTACCAAGTGGTCCCTCCCATTGTCTCACACAGTGTTTTAGAGAAACGTCCATGCTATACCATCTCTGTTGAGAGTCCAGAGCAAACAACCACCGCTGCTCATATTCTTCAAGATTACCATGACCTACAGGAGATTTTCAGAATGGATCATGCCATACAACCTCGCCTCACAGGCCATGAGACTGGGCTATCAACCTCTTCCCTAACATCCTTTCGATTCACTAGACCCAAGCATTGGAGAGCTACATTGAGGATCCTCAAGCATCCGGTATTATTTGCCCATCAGCCTAACCCTCAGCAGCTGGCTTCTTCTTTACTAAATAATAGGACAGAGGTTTAAGGCCTTCAATGGACTACCAGGGACTCAATGCTTTCTTAGTCTGCTATCCCTACCCACTGCCCCGGTTCCTCCTTCCCTAGAGGAACTCAGAGAAGGCCAATTTTTCACTAAATTGGACTTAAGAACTGCCGACATCCTCATTCACATACGAGGGAGAAGATTGAAGGTCAGCATTTGTAACCACTATGGGGCACTACAAATACCTAGTCATGCCTTTTGTCAACAAAGTTTGCTGGGACTTGCTTCACCAGTGTGTTATTGTCATTGACATTCTCATCTACTCCAAGATCATGGAATCCTATGTTAAGCACGTATGTACAGTATTGACATGGCTCCTAAATCACCAACTCTAGGTGAAGGCTAAAAAATCCAAATTCCATGTTAATGTTAATCCAAATTCAATGGTAATTGTCAGCGAAGGGTGGAATTGGACTTTAGCAAGGCCTGAGGAGTGATGGAATGGCCTACTTTCACCAAAGTCAATGTACTCCAGAAATTCCTGGGTTTCACCATCTACTACCTCTAGTTCATGAGGAATTAAAGTTCAGTGGTGGCCCTACTCACCGCCCTAATATGCAGGAAATCTAAAAGGCTCAGTTGGCCAGATACTGCTCAAAAATCTTTTGACTGCCTGAAATGTAGCTTTACCACAGCCCCCATTCTCCATGATGCCTCCAGCTGTGGAGTTGGGGTAGTCCATCCATTCAATAGGACCCCATGGAGGAAATTCAACAAGCCAAAAAAAAATTAACCCCTGCAACTCTTAACATTGAAGACTCTCCAGCTTACCTAGTCTCAGCCATCCATCTGCAGAAGAAGAGGCAGAATGCAATAACTGGCAGACTGGGAGGGATACGGCCCTAAGGAACCTGCCAATGATTGCTGATAGATCACTCACTTACTGTACTACCGACGTCCACCAAGCTAACCCAAATCACCCCACACTGAGACCCAGGTGTCAGCCCTGAATAAGAAAGAAAGATAATGTAACAAACTTGCCTGCCCTTTCATGCCAAGAAAGCCCTCCCCTGAATATTGTACCACACCCAGGTCAAAGTTATTTTGAAGGTTGTCAGGCATTTAACCAGGGCAGCACTAAACAGTCTTGCTGTGTTACCAAGCCTTTTGTTTATGTAACTGATTGCTTGCCTGCGTATGACCCTGTTTTCTGTTTATGGATTTTTGGATCCCCTCCTTGAACCGCCACCTTATTGTGGTGGAGGGGTTTGCGTGCCTGAATGATCCTAGGGCCTTTGTTGTCTGGGGCTTTCTGCTCCTGGTAGGGTCTCCCAAGGCAAACAGGTCCTGGGTGACAGGCCAGACCAAGAGCGGTTCAAATACCCCTTATGAGTAATACAATAACAAGGTCCGTGACGTCGCCCGGTATGGCGCAAACGGGGCCCCACTCTGGAGCCAGGCCCGGGGTTGGGGCTCGCATGCGAGCGCCTGGTGGCCGGGTCTTACTCCACGGGGCCCGGCCGGGCTCAGCCCGAAGGAGCATCGTGGGGCCGATCTCCTGTGGGCCCACCACCTGCAGGAGGGACCGTAAGGGGCTGGTGCAATGTGGATTGGATGGCAGTTGAAGGCGGGGGCCTCGGCGACCCAATCCCCGGACACGGAATCTGGCTCTAGGGACATGGAATGTCACCTCGCTGGGGGGAAAGGAGCCTGAGCTGGTGCGGGAGGTTGAGAGATACCGACTAGAGATAGTTGGGCTTGCCTCCACGCACGGCTTGGGCTCTGGAACCCAACTCCTTGAGAGAGGCTGGACTCTCTACTACTCTGGAGTTGCCCGCGGTGAGAGGCGGCGGGCTGGTGTGGGCTTGCTCATAGCTCATGCTAGCTCAGCAACCATGTGTTGGAGTTCACCCCGGTGAACGAGAGGGTCGTTTCCCTGCGCTTGCGGGTCAGGGATAGGTCTCTCACTGTTATTTGTGCTTACGGGCCAAATGGCAGTGTAGAGTACCCGACCTTCTTGGCTTCTCTGGAAGGGGTGCTGGAAAGTGCTCCGACCAGTGACTCCATCGTTCTACTGGGGGACTTCAACGCTCACGTGGGCAGCGACAGTGACACCTGGAGGGGCGTGATTGGGAGGAACGGCCCCCCCGACCTGAACCCGAGTGGTGTTCTGTTATTGGACTTCTGTGCTAGTCACAGTTTGTCCATAACGAACACCATGTTCAAGCATAAGGGTGTCCATCAGTACACATGGCACCAGGACACCCTAGGTCGGAGGTCGATGATCGACTTTGTGGTTGTTTCATCTGACCTCCGGCCGTATGTCTTGGACACTCGGGTAAAGAGAGGGGCGGAGCTTTCAACTGATCACCACCTGGTGGTGAGTTGGATCCGATGGCGGGGGAGGAAGTTGGACAGACTTGGCAGACCCAAACGTACTGTGAGGGTCTGCTGGGAACGTTTGACAGAGTCTCCAGTCAGAGAGAACTTCAACTCCCACCTCCGGCAGAGCTTCAACCCGAGGGAGGTTGGAGACATTGAGTCAGAGTGGACCATGTTCTCCACCTCCATTGTCAACGCGGCCGCTCGGAGCTGTGGCCGTAAGGTCTCCGGTGCCTGTCGTGGTGGCAATCCCCGCACCCGGTGGTGGACCCCGGAAGTAAGGGATGCCGTCAAGCTGAAGAAGGAGTCCTATCGAGCCTGGTTGGCTCGGGGGACTCCGGAGGCAGCTGATAGGTACCGGAGGGCCAAGCGAGCTTCAGCCCGGGTGGTTGCAGAGGCAAAAACTCGGGTCTGGGAGGAGTTTGGTGAGGCCATGGAGAAGGACTATCGGTTGGCCTCTAAGAAATTCTGGCAAACCGTCCGGCGCCTCAGGAGGGGAAAGCAGTGCCCTGCGCACACTGTTTACAGTGGGAGTGGGAATCTGCTGACTTCGACTGGGGACATCCTCGGACGGTGGAAGGAGTACTTCGAGGTTCTCCTCAACCCCACCGACATGTCTTCCATTGAGGAAGCAGAGGCCGAGGGCTCAGTTGTGGACTCGTCGATCCCCCAAGCTGAGGTTACTGAGGTAGTTGAGAAGCTCCTCATTGGCAAGGCACCGGGGGTGGATGAGATCCGCCATGAGTACCTCAAGTCTCTGGATGTTGTGGGGCTGTCTTGGTTGACACGCCTCTGCAACGTCGCGTGGAGGCTGGGGACAGTGCCTCTGGACTGGCAGACTGGGGTGGTGGTCCCTCTTTTTAAGAAGGGGGACCGGAGGGTGTGTTCCAACTACAGGCGGATCACACTCCTCAGCCTCCCCAGAATAGTCTATGCCAGGGTACTGGAGAGGAGAATTCGGCCGATAGTCAAACCTCGGATTCAGGAGGAACAATGCGGGTTTCGTCCCGGTCGTGGAACACTGGACCATCTCTATACCCTCGCCAGGTTGCTGGAGGGTTCATGGGAGTTTGCCCAACCAGTCCACATGTGCTTTGTGGATCTGGAGAAGGCATTCGACTGTGTCCCTCGTGGTGACCTGTGGGGGGTGCTCTGGGAGTATGGGGTCCGGGGCCCTCTGCTAAGGGCTGTCTGGTCCCTATATGACCGGAGCAGGAGTTTGGTTCGCATTGCCGGCAGTAAGTCAGACTTGTTCCCGGTGCATGTTGGACTCCGGCAGGGCTGCCCTTTGTCACCGGTCCTGTTCATTATCTATATGGACAGGATTTCTAGGCGCAGTCGTGGGCCGGAGGGAGTCCGGTTTGGGGACCACAGGATTTCGTCTCTGCTTTTTGCAGATGATGTTGTCCTGTTGGCTTCCTCAAATCAGGAACTTCGGCGTGCACTGGGACGGTTTGCAGCCGAGTGTGAAGCGGCGGGGATGTGAATCAGCACCTCCAAGTCCGAGGCCATGGTTCTCAACCGGAAAAGGGTGGCTTGCCCCCTTCAGGTTGGTGGAGAGCTCCTGCCTCAAGTGGAGTAGTTTAAGTATCTTGGGGTCTTGTTCACGAGTGAGGGAAGGATGGAGCGGTAGATCGACAGGCGGATCGGTGCATCTTCTGCAGTGTTGCGGTCGATATAACGGTCTGTTGTGGTGAAGAAAGAGTGAGCCGCAAGGCGAAGCTCTCTATTTACCAGTCAATCTACGTTCCTACCCTCACCTATGGTCATGAGCTTTGGGTCATGACCGAAAGGACAAGATCCCGGATACAGGCGGCCGAAATGAGTTTCCTCCGCAGGGTGGCTGGGCACTCCCTTAGAGATAGGGTGAGGAGCTCGGTCACCCGGGAGGAGCTCAGAGTAGAGCCGCTGCTCCTCCACATCGAGAGGAGTCAGCTAAGGTGGCTCGGGCATCTGTTACGGATGCCTCCTGGACGCCTCCCTGGGGAGGTGTTCCGGGCATGTCCAACCGGGAGGAGGCCCCGGGGAAGACCTAGGACACGCTGGAGGGACTATGTCTCTCGGCTGGCCTGGGAACGCCTCGGTATTCCCCCGGAAGAGCTGGAGGAAGTGTCTGGGGAGAGGGAAGTCTGGGCGTCCCTGCTTAGACTGCTGCCCCCGCGACCCGGCCCCGGATAAGCGGTAGAAAATGGATGAATGGATGGATGGATTTTTGGATTTTTTGTCACATTTATTGCTCAGTTTGTCCTCCGGTTGTCCTTCGGTTGTCCATAACCTGTTCAAATACCCCAATAACAGTTCAGGCCTTAGCCTGGGGAATTGAATTGATATTTGGATGTATGTAAGTTAGTTAATTTGATTCGTACTTTGATTTGTTAATTTGTTAGCACGTTCGCCTCACACCTCCAGGGTCGGGGTTCGATTCCCGCCTCCACCTTGTGTGTGTGGAGTTTGCATGTTCTCCCCGTGCTTTGGGGGTTTCCTCCGGGTACTCCGGTTTCCTCCCCCGGTCCAAAGACATGCATGGTAGGTTGATTGGCATCTCTGGAAAAATTGTCCCTAGTGTGTGATTGTGTGAGTGAATGAGAGTGTGTGTGTGCCCTGCGATGGGTTGGCACTCCGTCCAGGGTGTATCCTGCCTTGATGCCCGATGACGCCTGAGATAGGCACAGGCTCCCCGTGACCCGAGGTAGTTCGGATAAGCGGTAGAAGATGAATGAATGAATGAATGAATGAATGAATGAATGAATGAACTTTGAAATTGAGTGATTTGTAGCAGAGAGTTTGAGTCTGAAGCCACTTCCAGGATAGCAGAGACACCCAGCGCATGTGGCAGGGCATATAGGCTATCACTTCACCTGCCAGTGATAGTGATGTCCCCCCCCCCCCCCCCCCAGAGGTGCTGTATGACTTCTGCAAGGAAGACCATCCCTCCCCCAACAATCAGGTACTCTGTCTATACACAGCCACCCATTGTAATGAAGTGCTTTGAGAAGCTTGTCATGAAGCACATCAAGACCCTTCATTCTGCTGTCACCCACCTGGACAATAAAGACACTTACGTATAAATGCTGTTTAAAGACTTTTGTTCAGTATTCAAAACAATCATCGCTCAGCACTGATTGAGAAGCTCAGCCTGCTGGGACTGAACACCTCCCTTTGCAACTGGATCCTGGACTTCCTGACTGAGAGACCTCAGTGAGTCTGGATCACAAACAGCATCTCCAACACCACCACACTGAGCAGTGGAGCACCTTAGGGCTGCATGCTTAGCCCACTGCTGTTCACCTTGCTGACTCATGATGACTCATGTGTAACAATACACAGATCAAAGCATATCATCAAGTTCACTGATGACACAACCGTGGTGGGTCTCATCAGCAAGAACGACAAGTCAGCATACAGAGAGGAGGTGCAACAGCTAACAGCTATTCGGGCCCTAACAACCAGACTGTGCTATAGTTTCTTTCCTCAAGCTATCAGGCTTTTCAACAAACCAAACTATATTGAACATTATGTAAACTACACTACACTCAGGATTGTTTAGGCACACCACATTGTGCATACCACATTGCTGTTTTGCATACCACAATCTAAGCATCAGTGTAATAAAGGCTTGAAAAGCAATATATGAAAAGAAAAACTGCTCATGTATTGTGCACTTGTATGCTGTATTGTGGCAATGAGATCAGTCTAATGATGTTTGATCTGGTTTTACTTCATTCCACAGAGACTTACCTTAGGACACTGATGCTCTCCACCACACTGGTATGGCTTTGTAAATGGGGAAAAAGCTTTCTTCATTTATTCATTCATTCATTTTCTACTGCTTATCCAAACTATTCTCGGGTCACGGGGATCTCAGGTGTCATTGGAAAAAGCTTTCTGGAGCACTAAAACCTACTAGTCAGTCTGATTGAAAAAAATTTTGTTTTTTTTTATTTAGTTTGACTTTGCTCAGCACAGTACACAATAGTGGCCTTTCTATTCAGAGGTGTCAAGTAACGAAGTACAAATACTTCGTTACCTTACTTTTGAAATTTTGAATATCTATACTTTAAGAAATTATTTTTTAGCAGACTTTTTACTTCTACTCCTTACATTTTCACGCAATTATCTGTACTTTCTACTCCTTATATTTTAAAAATAGCCTCATTACTCCTATTTCATTCCGGCTTGTTTTCATTTCGGCTTTGTTCATTAAAAAAAACCTATCAATATAAATTCCGCCATCCAGATAGAGTGAATTTGATTGTGGTTGGATGAGAAGTATAAACAAATACCATTCCGACACCCTATTGGTTTGTACGCGATCCATCGCACCTGCACATGACACAAATCACGTCACACTTCAGTTACCCAAGTACGAAGATGTCTGTGGCAAAGGCTCAAAACAATGTCTCAATAACCAAGCACCAGCACCAGCGAGGAAGTTGGTAGCCAGGAAGACCAACCAACCCCAACCCTTATACATTTCTGGCCGGACCTGGAAGAATTTTTTTAAATGGTTGGATGTAAGCTACGCGCACCCAAATTCCACTAGCCAAAGGCTTTCAAAAACTCTTGTTTTTATCATTATTATCATTATTATCAGTCAATTATTAACAAATTTGAAATTCGACTTTAGCCAAACGTTATCTGAGCTTAAATTATTGCTATATTTGTAAGTTATATTATATATTATTGTAATATATAATATAACTATACAATAATAATTATATATTATTGTAAGTACTATAGCTAGTTAAAACTAGCTATAGTTTTTGTTTTTGTCAGTCGATTATTTACAATATTGTAGTGGGTACTTGGGTAACTTGGGTACATGCCAAACTTGGATACATGGTTTGCTTGCTTCCAGTAGGCTATGATTCAACATTGCAAACTAGTTTGGTGGCTCTGTGTGAGATTTGAAATTCAACTTTAACCAAATGTTATCTGAGGTTATATTGTTACTATATGCAATATTTGTAAGTTCATTGTGCAAAGCTAATCCACAGCTGGTTGATAAGTTATGCACTAAAGATAGTCATGATCCTGTCTGTGTATGAGAGCGCACGCACCTGTATGGGGCCCTATGGGTCCTTGTAAAGAGGTAATAGGCCCAACTATTAGCCAAATGCTTTTTAAAATGATTTTACTGCTAATTTACAGTCATGCCAGCAGCTGCTTGTGGACCTAAAACAGCTTTAAAGGGATAGTTCACCCAAAAAGAAAAATTCTGTCATCATTTTCTCATCCTCATGTTGTTTTAAATCTGTATGAATTTCTTTATTCTGATTAACTTCTTTTCCTCCTTGAAGAAGACCAGCCCCTTGAAATGACCTAGCAGTTGGATGCGTAACTGGGGTGCCCAGGAGACACAGTAGAGATACTGAAGTCCTTCCCAGCTGTGTGCCAGCTATCACTTAAGCTTAATACGGCACTCCCTGCCTCAGCCTCAAAGAACTTTGAGAACCAGCTGCTTTTGTGGATGAACTATTGGTAACTCTGTCGCATGTTCTGTTAACTGATGTTGATTACCCTGTTGTTGTTTAAGTCCAATGTGTTTGTTTCAATAAAGGTTATTGATGACATGCCTCTGAAGTTTGACTTATCATTACAATACTTATAGCCAAATAGTCATATCTTCTGCTCCATGAAACACAGCTTAGTAGTACACATATATGGTTCTTTAATGTGTTTGCCTTGTACTAAAATGCATTCTTTTTCAATGGGCATATACAGTAAGCGGCTGAAACAGGTAGCCTAGTGCATCCCAAATTTTCCAAAGTCATTATGGCTTTTAGAAATATGTTTTTGAGGAGGTGGGGTAGTGCACAATAGGCCCCTGTGGCACAGCCAAAGCTTTTGTCCTTAATGGCATTTTTTTCTTGCATTACTTTTACTTTTATACTTTCAAAGTAGTTTTGAAACCAGTACTTTTACACTTTTACTTGAGTAAAAAGCTTGAGTTGATGCTTCAACTTCTACAAAAGTCTTTTTAAACCCTAGTATCTATACTTCTACCTGAGTAATGAATGTGAATACTTTTGACACCACTGTTTGTAATTTTATGAGACATTTTTGACCTCTGAATAAAATTCAGAATAAAAAAATAGAATAAAATTCTTTTAGAATACAGTAATCATTAAATATGTTTTTCTTTAATTATTTTGCGTGTATTGCAGTTCCATTCAAATCATTTAAATCAACTTACTGTCTGTGCTCACTTTTTTTTTTAAATAATAGCTTGAAAAAAGTTTGATGAGTGTTGGATTAATTATGCATATGTGACCATGGGGCCTGTATAAAATAATGATTTTTAGTGTTTTATTCAAAAACAAAATTTGTTCAATTGTCCAAGGCCTGATGCGGTTTCTATTTTCTTGCCTCCACAGAATTAGAGTGACATACTCCATGAAGAGAGAACAATGTCCCCTGTGTAGCTAGGGGGTGAAGCAACACCCACTGCAGAACCAAAATATGGAACAAGGTCCTCTATTTAGCTAGGAAACAGTCTGACATCCTCTGTTGATGCACTATTTAAAGCAATGTCCTCCAAACAGTACCATGCTCTGTTTCTGTCTGACTTCATTATTTATGAAGTCAGCAGACAGAACTGTCTAAAAGGCCACAGTATGTGAGGCTCCAAAACTGTGGTCTGAGATGTTGGTGAGCAACAATTTCAAATTTTAATTCTAGATTGATTCTTATTCTCAGTATTGCAGTATTTGCATACTTAATAGAAATACAGTGAATTGTTGTGCGTTCATTTCACTATTTAAATACACCATTTTGTAAGGCAAGTTGTTTTGTTTGTGTTGCCACATGCAGAAGTCCACAGTCCACTTTCAGCACTATTACTGTTAAGCACCTAAAAGCCACAGCTCAGGAATCGTTGCTAGTGTGTAATATAGACCAGTCCTGCTTCCTTTCTGAATGGTCAGCCAGGTGTTGGCTTTGTCTTCCACTACCAAACAAACCGGAACTGCATGAGGACAACTTCAAACAAACCTGGAACTGCATGCGGACAACTCCAAACAAACCGGAACTGCATGCGGACAACTCCAAACAAACTGGAACTGTATTAGGACAACTATTTTAAGTGTCACATCACTCATTCTCCTTCAAAAACCATGCTTCAAAGGCTTGACTGCTTTCTTCTCACTCGTCTGATGAATTTCAAATAAGGATCATTAAAAATGAGCATTCATTTAAACACAGGTCACAACACTCACACTATTCCCTCTCAATAACAATCTCTTTTCTCTCTCTTAGCATGCTATGTCAGTCCGTCCTTATTAACATTGCTACTTAAACTGTGATCTCTGTTTTTGAAGAAAAATAAGATTTAGATTTTATAAAAGCTATTAAAAACACTGACACATTCCTTTCCTCTCACTCACACCATTCTTTAATCTGACCCTGTACTTTAGGATTAGAAGTTAATTCTTGGTTTTCTATTTGGTCTGTTCCATTTTATGTATCTTGTAAATTCTATTTTACCCAATATTTCATCGACATTTTGTATTTATCACTTTGATATTACAAGAAACAAGTTAAACAAGTTTGCTCTTCGCCCCCGAATCTCTGTGGATCAGCAGAAGCACCGGCAATTTAGCATCACAGACAGTGCCGCTTGCATGCCAAATCCTGAAGAGCCAATCAGGAGCTGCCACTAACACTTCCCTCTTCAGGAGTAGGCGAGCTAAAGAAGCCTGGCTGAGCCGTAGGAGAGGTAAGCTTTGAACAATGAATGGCGATCTAATGGTGGTTTCTTCTTCCATCCCTCTGTTTCACCAGACTCCCTAGACTGACTGTAGCCAGATCTTTTCCATCTGCCAGCCAAGCGTTGCTCCTGGGTTGGTGACTCATTCTTCACCCCCTCGTCCCTGAGCATGGATCAAGGCACGACTGCACCTTTTGCTTTTCTCCACACTCTGCACTGCTGTCTTCACTCGTGACCGTTAATAAAAGAGCTGTAAATTTTCCATCTGTTTCCTGCCATGTTCTTGCATCCCACCTCGCAGCGTGATTTGATACAATACACACACATACACACACACACACACACACACACACACACACACACACACACACACATATATATATATGTATAAATAAACAAATCACATATGTCTTATAAAATTTATTATTCAGCATATTAGCTACATAAAACTATATTGACATTTTAAACAAAAATGTTTGAATGTGTACGAATGATCATATTTCTCTTATCCTAGCCTCTCTTAAATGGCTTCCAGTGCGTTTTTTGATTGTTTTTAAAGTTTTAGTGTTCCATCAAGGTCCCTTAGGTCTGCAAATAACTTGCTCTAGGGACAACATGAAGCATAGGGGTGATTAAGCATTGCTGTTGCAGTTGCTATTCCCAAGCTCTGTAATTCATTGCCATTGTCTATCTTTAAAATCTTGTCTAAAAACATATTTTTATTCTTTGTCATTTAACACAGTTTGGATATGCCTGGGTTTTCTTTTTCTTTGTGTTGTTTTACTTTTTTATGTTGGGATGTCCAGCACTTTGGTTAACTTCAGTTGTGTAAATGTGCTTTAGAAATAAACTAAACAAAACTAAAATTAAGAATATTCTTTGAATGTAAATTGGGTCTTAAAAATTTATATTCTGCATTGGGTCTTAAGAATATATATTCACTCATGCGATGCACGGCTAACTGCGCACAACTTGTGGGGAGAGGGGTTTAATGTAAAGCCCACAGCTGGAGTGAGGTCCAGCTGATCCTCAGACACCCCTGGTGGAGGAGTGAAGCGGAAATGCTGCAGTAAGGAGGTGAAGAAGAGAAAGAGTATCATCCTGGCCAGACTCTCTCCCAAACACACCCTGCGCCCTGAAATCAGACAAGAACCTTTGAAACCAACGGAAATATGGAGCACAACATTCAGCAAACAAAAGCATTTCAAACTACCTGCAGAAAAAGGCATGAAGGCATCATTCTTAACAAATCGGCCTTGCTCATCTAGGAAATGTGCTGGGTTAAAGTTCTGTGGGCTCTCCCATTGAGTATCATCTTTCAACACAGATGTCAGGAGAGGAAGCACACAGGTACCCTGCAGAGAACAAGAACTTTACATGTCAATAAGTTTGGTCTGATCTAATTAGTCTTAGGACATACCACTATATCCTACACAATTTATTAACAATAACAACACCAAATTAACAGGTTGACCTTCTTGATGAAGAAGCCCTGGAATGTAACATCACAAGTAGTGGTGTGGGGGATACTCATGGGTACTACGTTAGCTAGTCTCTGAGTTTCATGGATCACTGCATCTGTGTAAGGCAAATTCTTTCTGTCCTCCACCACTGGCTGACGACCTCCGAGAACTCCATCAATCTCTTCCTGGACATGGTCTAGAAATAAGAAAAACTTTTTTAAAAAAACTTGTTTTTATAAACTAACATTCAAACAGTAAACTACCTGCAGCAGTCATTCTGTGGATAATATTTGAGTGTGTGAAATTTTACCCTGAATCTGAGGATACTTGGCCATAAACAGAAGGCACCAGCGAAGTGTTGTGCTAGTGGTGTCAGTACCAGCAGCAAACAGGTTGGAGACAGTTATAATGAGATTCTCTTCATGAAACAAGGTGTCTTTATCTCCAGATTTCTGTCCAACAGAATCATTATACTGTATGTAACCATTAGCCAGTGTAACAGTCATTATATTTTATATTATTTGAGTACACTCTTTTCTAATGAACACAATGATTTATGCATGAATGCCACCTTTATCTAAAATCCCACAGGTTACTTTCTCTGGTAACACATAATTATTGCACTGGAACAAGGATTTAAAAGTAATATTGTTTCATTTTTTGAACAGATTTTATTTCTATTCTTGGGGTGAATGCATACAGTGATAAACCCTACAGCTGAAAATTCTGCCTTGTGGTCTTGAGGTCTGAAGAGGCCAACAATATGGTTATCAATTTTTTCCCTTTCTTCACTTATGCTGAACCTCAATTTTGGGGCACAGTGGCAATTATATATTTTATAGTGTCTAAAAATGCTGGTTCATGCATTCTGCAGTATGCAACAAGCTAAAGTGATCTCTTTTGTTTTTTTGTAGAATATGGAGCATTAAATGTAAAAGTGATTCATGCAATTTAAAAGAGAAGTCATTATTTTTCTCACATATACATTACAGCACAGTGAAATCCTTTCCTTTAAAGTGCATAGTTAGCTTTAAAAATCCTAGTTTGAGAAGAAAAACAAATAAAGATGTTACGCTATCCCAGTTATGGGGAAAGCCCATACACTAAATTAAAATCCTTGAATCTGGGTAACTATAAACTATATTTATTACATATTACTCATGACTACTTATTTAGCTCACACAAATTTAGTAAAGTTAAGTAAATATAAAACTCTTTACATGCTCAAAATTTCTTTTCACATCACAGGATTTACCTCAGAATTCTTTTTGCGTATAAGAAAAGAGTCAACCAAGCCTCTGGTTTCCTCAAGATTTAAAGTCTCCTCCAAGTTCATGACAAGATCCTTTATTTGTTTTAGATTTTGATCAAAGTTTAACATCATAAGTTTCCAGTCCTTTAGCCAACCTCCAAGCCATGGAAACATATTATAGATCTACAAGTAAAATGCAGAATTACTTAATGCTTCAAACATAGCAGGTCACAAATGTGCATGTGTACAAGGTACGAATGCTTGACCCAAGTGCAGGCAGCAGTAAAATAGTCCCAACCATCTAATTGATGATGACTGTCTTGTTCTCTGTTTCTAAGCTGCTGAGGACAGTGCTGAAGATTCTACCTGCCTTTACTGAGCCTCTGAAGCTCTTTGGGTCCTGCTTTGTTGCTGCCTCTACACAGCTGGAACTACATGTTCTTTCACCCTTTTAAACATTTTATCTGTGCTAGAAATTGACTTTTAGAATGTTTAGAATTATGTTGATGAGCATATTACCTGTATAGAAGGTGAGCCACCAAGCTTGATGTTATCGTTGGCCCGCTTAACCATTTCTTTGAACTGATGGTCACTGTATTGAAACCTGCTTCCATAGACAATGGCTGAGATGATGTTTGAGGTGGCATAATTTAATGGCTGTGAAGTATCAAATGGTTTCCCTGTAAAGTAGTAAGCAACAAAAATCCCTTTGTAAAAATGATCTAATTATTTAATTATCTGATGATTAAAGTTACTGAAGTACACCAACCTAAATTAAATGTAAAGTTAATCATAGTAATGTTTGTGATACAGATGTCTTAAAAAGAAATAAAACATTTCTATAAAAATATTTTTATAAAAAAAGTTTTCTTTTTTGCTAAGTTAGAAGTGCTTCTTTCTAATGTTGCTAAAATGCTAATTTTGGTACCCTGATTTGAACTGGTTTCCAACCTTAACACAACCTTTCCAACCTTATAGAATTTGAATATATAGGACTGGACTGAAGTCAGTTTACTCAAAGCATCTGTTATAATTATAATAAGGTCCACAAATATTTGGTCGTTGAAAAATTTATTGTTATTGTTAACAGTCTACAAAGTATATTAAATAATGAACTAAAAATAAAATTACATAAGGACCTCTTTAACATTTCAGAGGGTACTGCATACAAATGCTTTAAAAGTAAAGTACATTTATAAGTGCTTTAAATGTAAATACCCGAGAATTAGATCTGAAATTAGAAATTAGAGCTGTACCTATTACTGATTTATAGTATTAATGACAGAGCTGACAGTAATCTGTGTCTTATTCCTAATGAGAAAACCTACATTGTAAACCTACATTATTCCTAATGAGAAAACCTACACTGTGGCTAAAACAGTTATAGTTAAATATTACTTCAGTTTTTGTGGTTGTTAATTCAATACATTTTTTAATATATTTTAATGAATTTTGACTTTTATGCAGCAATCGAATATGCTGAAATAAAAGTGAAATAGTGACTACATTTTAACTGACATTAAAGTCAATTTACTGTAAGATTTTACCCTGTAAATCTTTCAACATTTCCCTCAAATAGTGTGTTTCTTCTATGATTTTCTCCTCGCTCCCTCTTTTGCCCATCCCAAAGTCTCGAAGAGTGGTGAGAGAAAATCGTCTCATTTCTTTCCAGCTTTCACCATTGCTAAACAGAATTCCTGAAATTGAAAGAGAAGTTAATGAAGAGAAAATCTTGAAGTTTATTGGTTAAGTTTCTTAAATGGTAGATATCCTGAAAAATCATATATTTAATGCATAATAACTATAATATATAAATCCTAATGAATAGGTTGACTATTCTGAAAACAGATAAACGGAGAATAAATTCCTCATTTTTAAATATGGAATAACTTTTAAATGCACTAGAATAAATAAATAAATAAATAAATAAATAAATAAATAAATAAATAAATTCAGTATTCCAAGACTGGAATGATAATCTTTCACCTTCAACAATTCTTTTTTAAGCAGGATGCTTAAATGGTACTTCTTATTGCTTTACATCAGTTATACATCATTACAGGCAAAAATACAAGCACAAAAAAGAACCAGAGGCTGAGTGTGTTTCTGAAGTAGAAATTATTCACGAATGCAAAATTAACACGGTGTTTACATTTATACAAACCAAGCTTCTCCCCTAAAAAATATAATCAATTTGGAAGCAAATTAATCCTAGAATGTCCATTGAAACCATTGAAAAATATGGTATATAAAATACACACACATACACACAATCACATACACACCATGCTAAACAACTTTGATGACTCTCTTACCATGTCCTTTGCTGAGGTCAAAGAAAATGGGACTGATATCTCTGTTTCCGAATTCCTCTGAATTATTTACAAGTGCTTGTTTGACGGTTTGATATCCAGCTAAGACAACAACTTTCTTAGGCCCAAAATACACAGTGAATACTGATCCATATTTTTTTGACATCTGCAAAAGGAATCAAAGAGTAAAAGTCAGTTTGAATTTTTTTTTATTTGATTTATATTTGTGGATTAACTTGCTAGGGCAGTTAAAGCTCTTTGTCATTTGCCCAGTATTGGTACATGGACCACAGAAAAAAAATACAATTAACACTAAAATTACTGCAAATAAAAACACCTCAACAATTAACCAAACTAATTAAGCAGCATGTCAGAAAAAAGATAAAATACATTTATATAAAAAACATATAAACTGAATTTGGTTCTTTAGCATTAACGTGCAAGTACAAATAGTGGATTATAACAGTTACATTAATAAGTTACATAACTGATTTTTGTTTCTTGTTATTGGAATAATTTTATGACCAGATTGTTTTTGGATTGTATTTAATGTTCATATTATTTTAGATAAGTTTAGATTTTATATCTGTGGTTTTGCATTGAATTTACTTACAATTATAGAAACTGGTTCCATGTAAATGAACTAATTTGAATTAGAATTTTACTATTTATTTATTTTACTAAAATAAAACTACCACAAGCTCACCCACTCAGGCCTGAACCCAAACCTTTGTAACTGTAAGGAAGTAACACAACCACTACTGATTATTTTAATATTATTTAATCTAATATATCAGATATTTGTTAAAATTATTTTTACTAGCAATTAAATTACATTTTGATGAAAAGCACTGTGGACAGATTTAGTGTGCACTATGGCCAATTACAAGGAGTTCTGTTTTACATAAAATACAAGGACTACAAAGCTTGGCTAATGGAAATCAAGCAAAACTAAAAAACTAGTTCACAACCAGCCTTAGTACATACAGTAGTATACTTATTTACTTAGTATAAGTATATATGACATCCCCAATAAATCAAAGATTTACTGCAAGTCAAACATTTTCTTCAGTGTATGAAGTAAATAACAGTCTTCATTATCCGTCAAAGAACTGGAAGTTTTTATTCTTGAGGGATGGCTCAACATATGCATGATATGCAGGACAGCATTCCAAGAAGGATTAAAGCTATTTTGAAAACAGGTAGCCCTACATTATACACTTAACTGTAATATTTAGGGCCCGAGCACCGAATGGTGGGCTTCGCACCATTCGGTGCTCGGGCCCTAATAATACTCCCGAGCAAAAACAATAGGGCTTCGCACCATTCGGTGCTCAGGCCCTAATAATACTCCCGAGCAAAAACAATAGGGCTTCGCACCATTCGGTGCTCAGGCCCTAAAAAGGGACTACAACAATCAAGACACTCACTTCACATAGAGTCAGGTATGGTCTCTTGAGGTTCACCTGCAGCATGTTTCCCAGAAGAGGCAGTGGTTTAGGACCCGGAGGCTCTTTGTTTTCTTCCTGAGAGCTGGCATCAGAAAAAAGGAGATAAACAATCAGCAGAAACACAATAGCAAACAAGATGCCAGTAGCTGTAGGTGGCATGAAAAGGGCTTCCACCGAAGTCATTGCTAAATAGGTAACGTGAGTCAAACGTCTTCTACATTAAACAAGTAGAAAGTAGCAAACATAAAAACAAACTACTTGGATTGCAACATTTGTAGTGACTTTGGTTGGCTGGGTGTGGTAAAGAAACAGGGGTGGAGCTGTGTTTGAATAAATGCCAGGCAGACACACACACACAATAAAAATCAAATTTTATTCATTTATACATTTTAGTTGGTATTTGTGCATTTCATTTATTTTTTGTGAATAAATGTTTTATTTGTGGATCTCATTTTAATTTATTGAACATATTTAATTATTTACTTATAATCTTAGTAACAGATATCCATAAAAGAAAGCTTGCATTGAATGGGTAACTACGATTACATAGAGTATTCCACAAGTTTTTAGTTGGTTTTATTTGAAATAGCCTCACTTGATGTAGTAGAACAATATTTATATCATTATCAACTTAAACATGTAGAAATAATTTAATTAGTAGCCTTATTGGTATTCTGAATCGATTATCAGTATTGATTGTCATAATAAATCAGATAAAACCCCCTCTCTGTTGCACAAGTTGGTATTGCTCAACTATTAGGAGAGAGAGAGAGCGAGAGAGAGAGAGAGTGAGAGAGAGAGAGCATGTACTAGGAAGAAGGTAGAATAATTTATTGGAATTTAGCTATTGACATCCCACTAGTATTGACATCCCACTTAATTAATTTCATTTCAATTTAGCAATATAAAATGCTGTTTTATATTACTCTGTTTATCAGGTATCTTAAAACCTTTTATTGAACGGCCTAGATTTCATGATTTTCGCCTAAATGACATACCCAACTAAAAAATGGTACAGCTCCCATATACTTTGACACTCAGGGGTGTGAATGTCAAATTGGAAAGAAGACAATCTCTAGTTTCTGATACAAGTGTCAGGGTGATTCTAGGCCTTACTGACACAGAGTTACAGAGGCTAGAATGGAGGGTTTCATTTCCACCCAAATCATTTTTCTGTAAACTGACTAAAATACACTACTGTAAACACATGTCAGGAGCTAAAGACAAACTCAAGGTCATAGCCACATGTCTTAGCTTTCACCAGAAAAAGTTTGAAGTCAAAAGACTCAAAAATGGATTTTATATGGATTTTTTTCTACAGATGTCTGTGCGTTTTTGTTTTTTGGCCCCAAATAAACCTTGTTTACAAGAGTAAACAAGAGTTTCAAAGGCCTATAACCTTTTGCCTAGACCACTAGGCAGTAGTATCTGCTCAAAAAAAACAGGAATTCTGTGTGTGTGCTCTAGGATTGCGCAATAAAGCTCGAGAATTGCGTAATGACTGTCTTCACACGGCTCTAGCTGGCACCCCCCTCTTGCTAGATGGCCCATGTCGCATCTCATTGGAATCGTCTCCTTATTCGCTAAAGAGATATCAGGGTCCCAGATCATGAAATTGCTACTGGCTGGAACAACTGTCAAACAAATGGAGGGTGTTCCGAATAGAATGGAGAGCCATCATTTGCTCCTAAGCTGTCTATCTCTGCCCTACGGGCACCTATTGGCTCATGAGAGGGCTTGTTTGATTGCTAAGACTCTGGAATACAAATCTGACACCCAAGTGTTTTATAGTTTTATAAGCCTCCAATGAGAAGTGAGAGCCGAATGAATGGACGGGAAGTGAACTACTGTTTACAGTTTTCAGTCAGAAACGTAATTATTGTGAGGCGAGCAAAGCGTTTTGGATTAAAAGGCTTGGATATTCCATTTCCTTGGATTCTTGGGGATTTATGAAAAATATTTGTTTTCTAAAATATTACCCCAGTGAAGAAAGGGAAGAGTTTAAATGTAAGTAAACAAACTTAACTAGCGCCGCCTAGTTCAGGTGAACTTGATTACATTTTTATGACTGCTATAAATCATATTATGCTTTGTGTGACCGTGTAATTGTTTCGTTATTCTGAATAAATATACTATGATCCACAAATAAATATAAAGAGTTTCACAAATATTTTTTAAATCAACAAATGCACAATAAGCAAACCGTAAATATATGTTACAAATTTCACAAATTTAAAAAATATTTGTGAAACTCTTTATATTTATTTGTGGATCATAATATATTTATTCAGAATAACGAAACAATTCTGACCCCATACCCAGCAGACCTAAGTGCTCTGGATGGAGCATATGGCTTTAATAGATCTGAGAGATATTTAGGACCAATGTTATTTAATGATTTAAAAACTAAAAGTAAAATCTTGAAATCAATTCTACAATGAATGGGCAACCAATGAAGGGAAGCCAATATAGGTGTAATGTGTTCTCGTTTGCGTGTCCCGTTAATAAACGTGCAGCTGCGTTTTGTACCCTCTGCAAACGTGTTAGAGATGCCTCACCAATGCCTACATAGAGACTATTACAATAGTCCAGGCGGGATGATATAAAAGCATGGATGACCCTCTCAAAATCAGTAAAAGATACAAATGACTTGACTTTAGATAATTGCCTTAACTGATAAAAACACGATTTAACTACCAAATTAATCTGTTTTTCTAGTTTAAAGTCACCGTCCATTAAAACCCCCAGGTTTTTAACAACAGGCTTCACAAATGACTTTAAGTCACCCAGATCTACATCAGGAGTATTAATGGTACCACCAGGTCGAAATAAAATGATTTCAGTTTTATCGTTACGTTAACATTCTGAGGTGATTTCACTCAAATTCATTCTAGTTGACTCACGCCAAAACAGTAGGCTCTCATTCTTTTTACTTTGTTTACACACTTTTCCCATTTTCCCAAGTTTGCTGTTTTACAGAGAAGAACTCAGATCATATTTCACTTGCAAAAAACTTTTCAGGTGTTCCTTTGTCTGCATTACAGTGACATGTCGAAACCTGTTAACAAAATACATGTAAATTATAAAAATTGTATTGAGTGGATTCATTTCACTGCTGCTATTTTCTGTGTAATTTGTTGCAATGAAATCAGTATGCAAATTATGGTTGAAACAAATTCACATTTAAATGTATTTATTTGTTTAGCACTTTTTATAATTGACTTTGTCTCACAGCAGCTTTACATAACATAAACATAGAACAAAAGGTTATTATAAGAATAATATAAAGATTAATATATTACAAAATTCAAGATTAATATTACATATTTTTAAATGTGTTTGTATTTATCCCAGGGGGGCACGGTGGCTTAGTGGTTAGCACGTTTGCCTCACACCTCCAGGGTTGGGGGTTCGATTCCCGCCTCCGCCTTGTGTGT